>NW_028294420.1:0-59000 GCF_964341445.2 Mesoplodon mirus | reverse complement strand
GACTGTTGATGACGAGGGCATGGACCATTGTGATGACAAAGGTCATGAAGCATTGTGATGACTGTAGTCACGGAGCATTGTGATGACAGGGGAATTGGAGCATTGTGACAACAAGGGCATGGAGCATTGTGATGACAAAGGTCATGGAGCATTGTGATGAAAAGGGCATGGAGTATTGTGATGACAGGCATCATGGAGCGTTGTGATGACAAGGGTTATGGAACAAGGTGATCACATTGGATTTGAGCATTTTGATGACAGAGGTCATTGATCATTTTGATTTCAAGGAGCATGGAGCATTGTGATGACAAGGGCATGAAGCAATGTGATCCCAAGTTTCATGGAGGATTGTGATGAAAATGGAAATGGGGTATTGTGATGACAAGCACATAGAGCATTGTAATGACAAGGTCATGTAGCATTTTGCTGACAAAGGCATGGAGCATTGTGATGACATGTGTCATGGAGCACTGTGATGACAAGCGTCACGGAGCATTGTGAAAACAGTGGTCATGGAGCATAGGGATGACAACGACATGGATCTCTGTGATGACATGTGTCATGGAACATTGGGCTGAAAATATTCATGGAGTATTTTGATGACAGTGGTCATGGAGCATTGTGATGACTAGGGAATGGAACATTGTGATGACAAGAGTCCCGAATCATTGTGTTGTTAGGTGTCATGGAGTGTTGTGATGACAGTGGTTATGGAGAATTGCGATGATATTGGACATGGAGCATTGTGATGAGGAGACTTTGGGTAATTGTGATGTCGAGCATCATGGAGCACTGTAATGACAAGGGGCATGAAGCATTGTGATGACAGGTGTCAGTGAGCATTGTTATGACAGTGGTAATGGAGCATTGTGATGGCAAGGACATGGATCATTGTGATGAGAAGGCCATGGAGCATTGTGATGACATGTGTCATGGAGCTTTGTGTAGACAAGGGCATGGAGCAATGTGATGAGAGCGTGCATGGAGCATTGTGATGACAATGACATGGAGCATTGTGATGCCAAGGGTCATGGATCTTTGTGATGACAATGGTCATGGAGCATTTTGATGGCAAGGGCGTTGTGCATTGTGATGAGAAAGGCAGGGAACATTCTGATGACAGGGTCTTTGAGCAATTTGATGAAAAGTGTCATGGAACATTTTGATGACAGGTGTTATGGAACATTGTGATGTCAGGGGTCATCGAACATTGTGATGATAAGTGCATGTAGCATTGTGATGACAGGAGTGACGGAGTATTGTGACAAATAGTGATGTAGCATTGTGATATCAGTGGTGAGAGAGCATTTTGATGAGAAGTGCATGGAACATTGTGATGACAAATTTTATGGAGCATTGTGAAGACAAGATTGTGGAGCACTGTGATGACAAGCACATGGTGCATTGTGATGACATGTGTCATTGAGCATTGTGCTGCCAAGCGCATGGAGCATTGTGATGACAAGGGTCAAAGAGCATTGTGATGAAAAGTTCATGGGGCATTGTGGTTAAAAAGGTCACAGAGCCTTGTGATGAGGCGGGCATGGACCATTGTGATGACAAACGTTATGAAGCATTGTGATGAGTGGGGTCATGGAGCATTGTGAGGACAAGGGCATGGAGCATTGTGATGACAGTGGCATGGAGCATTGGTTTGACAAGTTTCATAGATTATTGTGATGACAGTGGGCATGGTGCATTGTGATGACAAGGGCATGGAGCATTGTGATGAGAAGGTCATCGAGTATTGTGAAGACAGGTGTCAGGGAGCATTGTGATGACATATGTCAGGGTGCATTGCGATGACAATGGCATGGAGCATTGTGATGCCAAATGTAATGGAGGATTGTGATGAGAAATATAATGGAGCATTGTGATGACTAGGGCTTGGAGCATTATGATGACAAGGGCTATTGAAAATTTTCATGACAAGGTCGTGAAGCATTGTGATGACAAGGTCCTGGAGCATTGTGATGACAAAACCATGGAGCCTTGTGATGACAAGTCTCATGGAGCATACTGATGGAAAGGGGCATGGAGCATTGTGATTACAGGGATCTTGGAACATTGTGATGACAAGAGCATGGAGCATTTTGAGGAGAAGACCAAGGAGCATCCTCATGGCATGCGTCATTGAGATTTGGGATGACAAGGGCGTGGAGCATTGTGATTACAGGGGTCTTGGAGCATTGTGATGAAAAGGGCATGGATCATTGTGATGAAAAAGGCATGGATCCTTGTCATGACAGGTTTCAAGGAGCATGCAGACCACAAGTGTCAGGGAGCATTTTGATGACAAGTGTATTGAGCATTGTGATGACAAAGGTCATGTAGCATTGTGATGAGAAGACCATGGATAATCGTGATGACGAGCGTCATGGGGCATTGTGATAACAAGTGTTATGGAATATTGTATTCACAAGGGTTGGTAGCATTGCTATGACAGAGGTCATGGAGCACTTTGATTTCACTGTGATGACAATAGCATGAAGCATTATGATGATGTTCATGGTGCATTGTGATGACAGGGTTCATGGATCATTGAAATGAAAAGGGGCATAGAGCATTGTGATTACAGGGTTCTTGGAGCATTGTGAAGAGAAGGGTGATGGAGCGTTGTGATGACAAAGCCATGGAATATCCTGATGGCAGGGTTCATGGAGCAATGTTATGACAGTGGTAATGGAGCATTGTGATGGCAAGGACATGGAACATTGTGATGAGAAGGCCATGGAGCATTCTGATGACATGTGTCATGGAGCTTTGTGATGACAAGGGCATGGAGCCATGTGAGGAGAGCGTTCATGGAGCATTGTGATGACAATGACATGGAACATTGTGATGCCAAGGGTCATGGATCTTTGTGATGACAAAGGGCATGGAGCATTTTGATGGCAAGGGCGTTGTGCATTGTGAAGAGAAGGCCAGGGAGCATTGTGATGACAGGGTCATGGAGCAATTGGATGAAATGTGTCATGGAACATTTTGATGACAGTAGTTATGGAACATTGTGATGTCAGGGGTCTTGGAGCATTTTGATGGAAAGGGTCATGGAGCATTTTGATGACAGGTGTTATGGAACATTGTGATGTCAGGGGTCATCGAACATTGTGATGATAAGTGCATGTAGCATTGTGGTGACAGGAGTCATGGAACATTGTGATGACAGGGATGAGGGAGTACTGTGACAAATAGTGATGTAGCATTGTGATATCTGTGGTGAGAGAGCATTTTGATGTGAAGTGCATGGAGCATTGTGATGACAAGTTTTATGGAGCATTGTGATGACAAGATGGTGGAGCACTGTGATGACAAGCGCATGGTGCATTGTGATGACATGTGTCATGGAGCATTGTGCTGACAAGCGCCTGGAGCATTGTGATGACAAGGGTCATGGAGAATTGTGCTGAGAAAGGCATAGAGAATTTTGATGACAAGGGTCAAAGAGCATTGAGATGAAAAGTTCATGAAGCATTGTGGTTAAAATGGTCACAGAGACTTTTGATGATGAGGGCATGGACCACTGTGATGACAAAGGTCATGAAGCATTGTGATGACTGTAGTCACGGAGCATTGTGATGACAGGTGTCATGGAGCATTGTGACAACAAGGTCATGGAGCATTTTGATGACAAGGGCATGGAACATTGGTCTAATAAGTTTCATGAATTATTGCGATGAGAGTTGGAATGGCACATTGTGATGACAAGGGCATGGAGCATTGTGATGGCCAGGTCATGCAGTATTGTGAAGACAGGTGTCAGGGAGCATTGTGATGACATATGTCATGGCCCATTGTGATGACAATGGCATGGAGCATTGTGATGCCAAGTGTCATGGAGGATTCTGATGACAAAGGTAATGGAGCATTGTGATGGTATTGGCTTGGAGCATTGTGATGACAAGGGTCAGGGAGCATTGTGCTGACAATTGCATGGAGATTTGTGATGACAAGGGGCAAGGAATATTCTGATGACAAGCTTGTGGAGTATTCTGATGACAATGGAATGGAGCATTGTGAAGTAAACGGCATGGGGCATTGTGATGAAAAGGCATGGAGCCTTTTCGTGACAGGGTTCAAGGAGCATTCTGACGACAAGTGTCAGGGAGCATTGTGATGACAAGTGTATTGAGCATTGTGATGACAAAGGTCATGGAGCATTGTGATGAAAAGGGCATGGAGTATTGTGATGACAGGCATCATGGAGCGTTGTGATGACAAGTGTTATGGAACATTGTGATCACAAGGGCTTGGAGCATTGTGATGACAGAGGTCATGGATCATTTTGATTTCAAGGAGCATGGAGCATTGTGATGAAAAGGGAATGAAGCAATGTGATCCCAAGCTTCATGGAGGATTGTGATGACAATGGAAATGGAGTATTGTGATGACAAGCACATAGAACATTGTAATGACAAGGTCATGTAGCAATTTGCTGACAAAGGCATGGAGCATTGTGATGACAGTTGTCATGGAGCACTGTGATGACAAGCGTCACAGAGCATTGTGAATACAGGGGTTATGGAGCATTGGGATAACAAGGGCATGGAGCATTGTGATGACAAGTGTCTCGGATCATTGTGTTGTCAGGTGTCATGGAGTGTTGTGATGACAGTGGTCATGGAAAATTGTGATGATATTGGTCATGGTGCATTGCGATGACAAGGGAATGGAGCATGGTGATGACAAAGTCCTGGAGCATTGTGATGAGAAGACCATGGAGACTTTTGATGAGAAGTCTCATGGAGCATTCTGTTGAAAAGGGGCATGGAGCATTGTGATTACAGGGGTCTTGGAACATTGTGATGACAAGGGCATGAATCATGGTGATGAGAAGTCCATGGAGCATTCTGATGACATGCGTCATGGAGCTTTGTGATGACAATGGCATGGAGCATTGTGATTACAGGGATCTGGGAGCATTGTGATTAAAAGGGCATGGATTATTGTGATGAAAAAGGCATGGAGCCTTGTCATGACATGGTTCAAGGCGCATACTGATGACAACTGTCATGGAACATTGTGATGACAAGTGTTTTCAGCATTGTGATTACAAAGATCATGGAACATTGTGATGAGAAGTCCATGGATAATTGTGATGACGAGCGTCATGGGGCAATGTGATGTCAAGTTTCATGGAGCCTTGTGATGACAAGGCCGTGTAACATTGTGATGGCAGGGGTCATGGAGCATTGTTATGACAGGTGTAATGGAGCATTTTGATGAGAAGGGCATGGAGCATTGGTCTGAAATATTTCATGGAGTATTGTGATGAGAGTGGCATGGTGCATTGTGATGACAAGGGCACGGAACACTGTGATACATGGGTCATGGGTCATGGAGCTTTGTGATGAAAAATCTTAGAGCATTGTGATGACAAGGGCATGGAGCATTGTGATGACAGGGACATGGAGCATTGTTATGACCGGGGCATGGAGCATTGGTCTGACAAGTTTCATCGATTATTGTGATGACAGTGGACATAGTGCATGGTGATGACAATGGCATGGAGCATTGTGAAGAGAAGCTCATGGAGTATTGTGAAGACAGGTGTCAGGGAGCATTGGGTGTCATGGTCCATTTCGATGACAATGGCAGGGAGTTATGTGATGCCAAATGTAATGGATGATTGTGATGACCAATATAATGGAGCACTGTGATGACTAGGGCTTAGAGCATTATGATGACAAGGGCCATTGAGAATTTTCATGACAAGTTGGTGAAGAATTGTGATGAAAAGATCCTGGAGCATTGTGATAAGAAAACCATGAGGCTTTGTGATGACAAGTCTCATGGAGCATACTGATGTAAAAGGGCATGGAGCATTGTGATTACAGGGGCCTTGCCACATTGTGATGACAAGGGCATGGAGCATTGTGAGCAGAAGGCCAAGGAGCATTCTGATGACATGTGTCATTGAGCTTTGTGATGACAAGGGCATGGAGCATTGTGATTACAGGGGTCTGGAAGCATTGTGATGAAAAGGACATGGATCATAGTGATGAAAAAGGCATGGAGCATTGTCATGACAGGTTTCAAGCAGCATACAGACAACAAGTGTCAGGGAGCATTTTGATGACAAGTGTATTGAGCATTGTGATGACAAAGGTCATGGATCTTTGTGATGAGAAGACCATGGATAATTGTGATGACGAGCGTCATGGGTCATTGTGATGAGAAGTGTTATGGAATATTGTGATCACAAGCGTTTTGAGCATTGCTATGACAGAGGTCATGGAGCATTTTGATTTCATTGTGATGACAATAGCATGAAGCATTATGATGATGGGCATGGTGCATTGTGATGACAGGGTTCATGGATCATTGAAATGAAAAGGGGCATAGAGCATTGTGATTACAGGGTTCTTGGAGCATTGTGATGAGAAGGGTGATGGAGCCTTGTGATGACAAGGCCATGGAATATCATGATGGCAGGGGTCATGGAGCATTGTTATGACAGGGGTAATGGAGTATTGTGAGGACAAGCGCATGGAGCACTGTGATGAGAAGGCCATGGAGCATTCTGATGACATGTGTCATGGATCTTTGTGAAGATAAGTGCATGGAGAAATGTGATGAGAGCGTTCATGGAGCATTGTGATGACAATGACATGGAGCATTGTGATGAGAAGGACATGAAGCATTCTGATGACAGGCGTCATGGAGCTTTTTGATGACAAGGGCAGGGAGCATTGTGATTACAGGGATCTTGGAGCATTGTGATGAAAAGGGCATGGATTATTGTGATGAAAAAGGCATGGAGCCTTGTCATGACAGGGTTCAAGGAGCATACTGACGACAAGTGTCAGGGAGCATTGTGATGACAAGTGTTTTGAGCACTGTGATGACAAAGATCATGGAACATTGTGATGAGAAGGCCATGGACAATTGTGATGATGAGCGTCATGGGGTGTTGTGATGATAAGTGTTATGGAACATTGTGATCACAAGGGTTTGTAGCATTATGATGACAGAGGTCATGGAGAAAATTGATTTCATTGTGATGACAATAGCCTGAAGCATTATGATGATGGGCATGGTGCATTGTGATGACAGGGTTCATGGAGCATTGAGATGAAAAGGGGCACTGAGCATTGTGTTTACAGGGGTCTTGGAGCATTGTGATGAGAAGGCCATGGAACATTCTGATGACATGCGTCATGGAGCTTTGTGATGACAAGGGCATGGAGCATTGTGATTACAGGGGCCTTCAGCATTGTGATGACAAGTGTCATGGAGCCTTGTGATGACTAGGCCGTGGATCATTGTGATGGCAGTGGTCATGGTGCATTGTTATGACAGAGGTAATGGAGCATTGTGATGAGAAGGACATGGAACATTGGTCTGAAATGTTTCATGGATTATTGTGATGAGAGTGGGCATGGAGCATTGTGATGACAAGGGTACGGAACACTATGATACATGGGTCATGCATGATTGTAATGACAAGGGCCTGGGGCATTGTGATGAGAAGGGCATCGAGCATTGTGATGATAAGTGTCATGGAGCTTTGTGATGACAAGGGCATTGAACAATGTAATGAGAGGTTTCATGGAGCATTGTGATGACAATGACATGGAGCACTGTGATGTCAAGGGTCATGGAGCTTTGTGATGACAAGTCATGGAGCATTTTGATGACAAGGGCATGGTGCATTGTGATGTGAAGGGCAGGGAGCATTTTGATGACCGGGTCATGCAGCAATTTGATGAAAAGTGTAATGGAACATTTTGATGGCTGGGTTTATAGAACATTGTGATGTCAGGGGTCTTGGAGCTTTGGGATGAAAAGGGTCATGGAGCATTTTGATGACAGGGGTTATGGAATATTGTGATGTCAGCGGTCATGGAACATTGTGATGATAAGGGGATGTAGCACTGTGATGACAGCGTCATGGAACATTGTGATTAAAGGGGTGAGGGAGTACTGTGATGACTAGTGATGGAACACTGTGATATCTCTGGTGAGAGAGCATTTTGATGAGAAGTGCATGGAGCATTGTGATTAAAAGGTTTATGGAGCATTGCAATGACAAGGTTGTGGACCTTTGTGATGAAATGTGTGTGGCACATTGTGATGACAATGGTCATGGAGCATTGTTCTGACAAAGACATGGAGCATGGTGATGACAAGGGTCACAGAGAATTGTGATGAAAAGTTCATGGAGCACTGTGGTTTCAAAGGTCACAGAGCCTTGTGATGACGCGGGCATGGACCATTGTGATGACAAACGTTATGAATCATTGTGATGAGTGGGGTCATGGAGCATTGTGAGGACAAGGGCATGGAGCATTGTGATGACAGTGGCATGGAGCATTGGTTTGACAAGTTTCATAGATTATTGTGATGACAGTGGGCATGGTGCATTGTGATGACAAGGGCATGGAGCATTGTGATGAGAAGGTCATCGAGTATTGTGAAGACAGGTGTCAGGGAGCATTGTGATGACATATGTCAGGGTGCATTGCGATGACAATGGCATGGAGCATTGTGATGCCAAATGTAATGGAGGATTGTGATGACAAATATAATGGAGCATTGTGATGACTAGGGCTTGGAGCATTATGATGACAAGGGCTATTGAAAATTTTCATGACAAGGTCGTGAAGCATTGTGATGACAAGGTCCTGGAGCATTGTGATGACAAAACCATGGAGCCTTGTGATGAAAAGTCTCATGGAGCATACTGATGGAAAGGGGCATGGAGCATTGTGATTACAGGGGTCTTGCCACCTTGTGATGACAAGGCATGGAGCGTTTTGAGGAGAAGACCAAGGAGCATTCTCATGGCATGCGTCATTGAGTTTTGTGATGACAAGGCGTGGAACATTGTGATTACATGGGTCTTGGAGCATTGTGATGAAAAGGGCATTGATCATTGTGATGAAAAAGGCATGGAGCCTTGTCATGACAGTGTTCAAGGAGCATACAGACAACAAGTGTCAGGGAGCATTTTGATGACAAGTGTATTGAGCATTGTGATGACAAAGGTCATGGAGCATTGTGATGAGAAGACCATGGATAATCGTGATGACGAGCGTCATGGGGCATTGTGATGACAAGTTTCATGGAGCCTTGTGATGACAAGGCCGTGTAACACTGTGATGGCAGGGGTCATTGAGCATTGTTATGACAGGGGTAATGGAGCATTTTGATGAGAAGGGCATGGAGCATTGGTCTGAAATATTTCATGGCGTATTGTGATGAGAGTGGCATGGTGCATTGTGATGACAAGGGCACGGAACACTGTGATACATGGGTCATGGGTCATGGAGCTTTGTGATGAAAAATCTTAGAGCATTGTGATGACAAGGGCATGGAGCATTGTGATGACAGGGACATGGAGCATTGTTATGACTGGGGCATGGAGCATTGGTCTGAAAAGTTTCATCGATTATTGTGATGACAGTGGACATAGTGCGTGGTGATGACAATGGCATGGAGCATTGTGAAGAGAAGCTCATGGAGTATTGTGAAGACAGGTGTCAGGGAGCATTGGGATGACATATGTCATGGTCCATTTCGATGACAATGGCAGGGAGTTATGTGATGCCAAATGTAATGGAGGATTGTGATGACCAATATAATGGAGCATTGTGATGACTAGGGCTTAGAGAATTATGATGACAAGGGCCATTGAGAATTTTCATGACAAGGTCGTGAAGAATTGTGATGAAAATATCCTGCAGCACTGGGATAAGAAAACCATGAGGCTTTGTGATGACAAGTCTCATGGAGCATACTGATGTAAAAGGGCATGGAGCATTGTGATTAGTGGGGTCTTGCCACATTGTGATGACAAGGGCATGGAGCATTGTGAGCAGAAGGCCAAGGAGCATTCTGATGACATGTGTCATTGAGCTTTGTGATGACAAGGGCATGGAGCATTGTGATTACAGGTGTCTGGAAGCATTGTGATGAAAAGGACATGGATCATAGTGATGAAAAAGACATGGAGCATTGTCATGACAGGTTTCAAGGAGCATACAGAAAACAAGTGTCAGGGAGCATTTTGATGACAAGAGTATTGAGCATTGTGATGACAAAGGTCATGGAACTTTGTGATGAGAAGACCATGGATAATTGTGATGATGAGCGTCATGGGTCATTGTGATGAGAAGTGTTATGGAATATTGTGATCACAAGCGTTTTGAGCATTGCTATGACAGAGGTCATGGAGCATTTTGATTTCATTGTGATGACAATAGCATGAAGCATTATGATGATGGGCATGGTGCATTGTGATGACGGGGTTCATGGATCATTGAAATGAAAAGGGGCATAGAGCATTGTGATTACAGGGTTCTTGGAGCATTGTGATGAGAAGGGTGATGGAGCCTTGTGATGACAAGGTCATGGAATATCATGATGGCAGGGGTCATGGAGCATTGTTATGACAGGGGTAATGGAGCATTGTGAGGACAAGCGCAGGGAGCACTGTGATGAGAAGGCCATGGAGAATTCTGATGACATGTGTCATGGATCTTTGTGAAGATAAGTGCATGGAGAAATGTGATGAGAGCGTTCATGGAGCATTGTGATGACAATGACATGGAGCATTGTGATGAGAAGGACATGAAGCATTCTGATGACAGGCGTCATGGAGCTTTTTGATGACAAGGGCAGGGAGCATTGTGATTACAGGGATCTTGGAGCATTGTGATGAAAAGGGCATGGATTATTGTGATGAAAAAGGCATGGAGCCTTGTCATGACAGGGTTCAAGGAGCATACTGACGACAAGTGTCAGGGAGCATTTTGATGACAAGTGTTTTGAGCATTGTGATGACAAAGATCATGGAACATTGTGATGAGAAGGCCATAGATAATTGTGATGATGAGCGTCATGGGGTGTTGTGATGATAAGTGTTATGGAACATTGTGATCACAAGGGTTTGGAGCATTATGATGACAGAGGTCATGGAGAATATTGATTTCATTGTGATGACAGTAGCCTGAAGCATTATGATGATGGGCATGGTGCATTGTGATGACAGGGTTCATGGAGCATTGAGATGAAAAGGGGCACTGAGCATTGTGTTTACAGGGGTCTTGGAGAATTGTGATAAGAAGGCCATGGAACATTCTGATGACATGCGTCTTGGAGCTTTGTGATGACAAGGGCATGGAGCATTGTGATTACAGGGGCCTTCAGCATTGTGATGACATGTGTCATGGAGCCTTGTGATGACTAGGCCGTGGATCATTGTGATGGCAGGGGTCATGGTGCATTGTTATGACAGAGGTAATGGAACATTGTGATGAGAAGGACATGGAACATTGGTCTGAAATGTTTCATGGATTATTGTGATGAGAGTGGGCATGGAGCATTGTGATGACAAGGGTACGGAACACTATGATACATGGGTCATGCAGGATTGTAATGACAAGGGCAAAGAGCATTGTGATGAGAAGGGCATAGAGCATTGTGATGACAAGTGTCATGGAGCTTTGTGATGACAAGGGCATTGAGCAATATAATGAGAGTGTTCATGGAGCATTGTGATGACAATGACATGGAGCACTGTGATGTCAAGGGTCATGGAGCTTTGTGATGACAAGTCATGGAGCATTTTGATGACAAGGGCATGGTGCATTGTGATGTGAAGGGCAGGGAGCATTTTGATGACCGGGTCATGCAGCAATTTGATGAAAAGTGTAATGGAACATTTTGATGGCTGGGTTTATAGAACATTGTGATGTCAGGGGTCTTGGAGCTTTGGGATGAAAAGGGTCATGGAGCATTTTGATGACAGGGGTTATGGAATATTGTGATGTCAACGGCCATGGAACATTGTGAAGATAAGGGGATGTAGCACTGTGATGACAGCGTCATGGAACATTGTGATTACAGGTGTGAGGGAGTATTGTGATGACTAGTGATGGAACACTGTGATATCTCTGGTGAGATAGCATTTTGACGAGAAGTGCATGGAGCATTGTGATTACAATGTTTATGGAGCATTGCAATGACAAGACTGTGGACCGTTGTGATGAAATGCCCGGGGCACATTTTGATGACAATGGTCATGGAGCATTGTTCTGACAAAGACATGGAGCATTGTGATGACAAGGGTCACAGAGAATTGTGATGAAAAGTTCATGGAGCATTGTGGTTACAGAGGTCACAGAGCATTGTGATGACACGGGCATGGACCATGGTGATGACAAACGTTATGAAGCATTGTGATGACTGGAGTCACGAAGCATTGTGATGACAGGGGTCATGGAGCATTGTGATGACATGTGTCATGGAGCATTGTGCTGACAAGCGCATGGAGCTTTGTGATGACAAGGGTCACAGAGAATTGTGATGAAAAGTTCATGGCGCATTGTGGTTACAAAGGTCACAGAGCCTTGTGATGACGCAGGCATGGACCATTGTGATGACAAACGTTATGAATCATTGTGATGAGTGGGGTCATGTAGCATTGTGATGACAAGGGCATGGAGCATTGTGATGACAGTGGCATGGATTATTGGTTTGACAAGTTTCATAGATTATTGTGATGACAGTGGGCATGGTGCATTGTGATGACAAGGGCATGGAGCATTGTGATGAGAAGGTCATCGAGTATTGTGAAGACAGGTGTCAGGGAGCATTGTGATGATATATGTCATGGTCCATTGCGATGACAATGGCATGGAGCATTGTGATGCCAAATGTAATGGAGGATTGTGATGACAAATATAATGGAGCATTGTGATGACTAGGGCTTGGAGCATTATGATGACAAGGGCCATTAAAAATTTTCATGACAAGGTCTTGAAGCATTGTGATGACAAGGTCCTGGAGCATTGTGATGACAAATCCATGGAGCCTTATGATGACAAGTCTCATGGAGCATACTGATGGAAAGGGGCATGGAGCATTGTGATTACAGGTGTCTTGCCACCTTGTGATGAAAAGGTCATGGAGCGTTTTGAGGAGAAGACCAAGGAGCATTCTCATGGCATGCGTCATTAAGCTTTGTGATGACAAGGACGTGGAGCATTGTGATTACATGGGTCTTGGAGCATTGTGATGACAAGGGCATGGATCATTGTGATGAAAAAGGCATGGAGCCTTGTCATGACAGTGTTCAAGGAGCATACAGACAACAAGTGTCAGGGAGCATTTTGATGACAAGTGTATTGAGCATTGTGATGACAAAGGTCATGGAGCATTGTGATGAGAAGACCATGGAAAATCGTGATGACAAGCGTCATGGGGCATTGTGATGACAAGTGTTATGGAATATTGTATTCACAAAGGTTTGTAGCATTGCTATGACAGAGGTCATGGAGCACTTTTATTTCATTGTGATGACAATAGCATGAAGCATTATGATGATGTGCATGGTGCATTGTGATGACAGTGTTCATGGATCATTGAGATAAAAAGGGGCATAGAGCATTGTGATTACAGGGTTCTTGGAGCATTGTGAAGAGAAGGGTGATGGAGCCTTGTGATGACAAAGGTCATGGAGCATTTTGATGACAAGTGCATTGTGCATAGTGATGAGAAGGGCAGGGAGCATTGTGATGACAGGGTCATGGAGCGATTTGATGAAAAGTGTCATGGAACATGTTGATGACAGGGGTTATGGAATATTTTGATGTCAAGGGTCATGGAGTATTTTGATGAAAAGGGTCATGGAGCATTTTGATGACAGGGGTTATGGAGAATTGTGATGTCAGGGGTCATCGAACATTGTGATGATAAGTGCATGTAGCATTGTGATGACAGGAGTAATGGAACATTGTGATGAGAGGGGTGAGGGGTTATTGTGACAAATACTGATGTAGCATTGTGATATCAGTGGTGAGAGAGCATTTTGATGAGAAGTGCATGGAGCATTGTGATGACAAGCTTTATGGAGCACTGTGATGAAAAGATGGTGGAGCACTGTGATGACAAGCGCATGGTGCATTGTGATGACATGTGTCATGGAGCATTGTGCTGACAAGCGCCTGGAGCATTGTGATGACAAGGGTCATGGAGCATTGTGCTGAGAAAGGCAGAGAGCATTTTGATGACAAGGGTCTAAGAACATTGAGATGAAAAGTTCATGAAGCATTGTGGTTAAAATGGTCACAGAGACTGTTGATGACGAGGGCATGGACCATTGTGATGACAAAGGTCATGAAGCATTGTGATGACTGGAGTCACGGAGCATTGTGATGACAGTGGTCATGGAGCATGGTGACAACAAGGGCATGGAGCATTGTGATCACAAGGGCATGGAACACTGGTCTAATAAGTTTCATGAATTATTGCGATGAGATTTGGAATGGCGCATTGTGATGACAAGGGCATGGAGCATTGTGAGGACCAGGTCATGCAGTATTGTGAAGACAGGTGTCAGGGAGCATTGTGATGACATATGTCATGGCCCATTGTGATGACAATGGCATGGAGCATTGGGATGCCAAGTGTCATGGAGGATTCTGATGACAAAGGTAATGGAGCATTGTGATGGTATTGGCTTGGAGCATTGTGATGACAAGGGTCAGGGAGCATTGTGCTGACAATTGCATGGAGATTTGTGATGACAAGGGGCAAGGAATATTCTGATGACAATCTTGTGGAGTATTCTGATGACAATGGAATGGAGCATTGTGAAGTAAACGGCATGGGGCATTGTGATGAAAAGGCATGGAGCCTTTTCGTGACAGGTTTCAAGGAGCATTCTGACGACAAGTGTCAGGGAGCATTGTGATGACAAGTGTATTGAGCATTGTGATGACAAAGGTCATGGAGCATTGTGATGAAAAGGGCATGGAGTATTGTGATGACAGGCATCATGGAGCGTTGTGATGACAAGTGTTATGGAACATTGTGATCACAAGGGCTTGGAGCATTGTGATGACAGAGGTCATGGATCATTTTGATTTCAAGGAGCATGGAGCATTGTGATGAAAAGGGAATGAAGCAATGTGATCCCAAGCTTCATGGAGGATTGTGATGACAATGGAAATGGAGTATTGTGATGACAAGCACATAGAACATTGTAATGACAAGGTCATGTAGCAATTTGCTGACAAAGGCATGGAGCATTGTGATGACAGTTGTCATGGAGCACTGTGATGACAAGCGTCACAGAGCATTGTGAATACAGGGGTTATGGAGCATTGGGATAACAAGGGCATGGAGCATTGTGATGACAAGTGTCTCGGATCATTGTGTTGTCAGGTGTCATGGAGTGTTGTGATGACAGTGGTCATGGAAAATTGTGATGATATTGGTCATGGTGCATTGCGATGACAAGGGAATGGAGCATGGTGATGACAAAGTCCTGGAGCATTGTGATGAGAAGACCATGGAGACTTTTGATGAGAAGTCTCATGGAGCATTCTGTTGAAAAGGGGCATGGAGCATTGTGATTACAGGGGTCTTGGAACATTGTGATGACAAGGGCATGAATCATGGTGATGAGAAGTCCATGGAGCATTCTGATGACATGCGTCATGGAGCTTTGTGATGACAATGGCATGGAGCATTGTGATTACAGGGATCTGGGAGCATTGTGATTAAAAGGGCATGGATTATTGTGATGAAAAAGGCATGGAGCCTTGTCATGACATGGTTCAAGGCGCATACTGATGACAACTGTCATGGAGCATTGTGATGACAAGTGTTTTCAGCATTGTGATTACAAAGATCATGGAACATTGTGATGAGAAGTCCATGGATAATTGTGATGACGAGCGTCATGGGGCAATGTGATGTCAAGTTTCATGGAGCCTTGTGATGACAAGGCCGTGTAACATTGTGATGGCAGGGGTCATGGAGCATTGTTATGACAGGTGTAATGGAGCATTTTGATGAGAAGGGCATGGAGCATTGGTCTGAAATATTTCATGGAGTATTGTGATGAGAGTGGCATGGTGCATTGTGATGACAAGGGCACAGAACACTGTGATACATGGGTCATGGGTCATGGAGCTTTGTGATGAAAAATCTTAGAGCATTGTGATGACAAGGGCATGGAGCATTGTGATGACAGGGACATGGAGCATTGTTATGACCGGGGCATGGAGCATTGGTCTGACAAGTTTCATCGATTATTGTGATGACAGTGGACATAGTGCATGGTGATGACAATGGCATGGAGCATTGTGAAGAGAAGCTCATGGAGTATTGTGAAGACAGGTGTCAGGGAGCATTGGGTGTCATGGTCCATTTCGATGACAATGGCAGGGAGTTATGTGATGCCAAATGTAATGGATGATTGTGATGACCAATATAATGGAGCACTGTGATGACTAGGGCTTAGAGCATTATGATGACAAGGGCCATTGAGAATTTTCATGACAAGTTGGTGAAGAATTGTGATGAAAAGATCCTGGAGCATTGTGATAAGAAAACCATGAGGCTTTGTGATGACAAGTCTCATGGAGCATACTGATGTAAAAGGGCATGGAGCATTGTGATTACAGGGGCCTTGCCACATTGTGATGACAAGGGCATGGAGCATTGTGAGCAGAAGGCCAAGGAGCATTCTGATGACATGTGTCATTGAGCTTTGTGATGACAAGGGCATGGAGCATTGTGATTACAGGGGTCTGGAAGCATTGTGATGAAAAGGACATGGATCATAGTGATGAAAAAGGCATGGAGCATTGTCATGACAGGTTTCAAGCAGCATACAGACAACAAGTGTCAGGGAGCATTTTGATGACAAGTGTATTGAGCATTGTGATGACAAAGGTCATGGATCTTTGTGATGAGAAGACCATGGATAATTGTGATGACGAGCGTCATGGGTCATTGTGATGAGAAGTGTTATGGAATATTGTGATCACAAGCGTTTTGAGCATTGCTATGACAGAGGTCATGGAGCATTTTGATTTCATTGTGATGACAATAGCATGAAGCATTATGATGATGGGCATGGTGCATTGTGATGACAGGGTTCATGGATCATTGAAATGAAAAGGGGCATAGAGCATTGTGATTACAGGGTTCTTGGAGCATTGTGATGAGAAGGGTGATGGAGCCTTGTGATGACAAGGCCATGGAATATCATGATGGCAGGGGTCATGGAGCATTGTTATGACAGGGGTAATGGAGTATTGTGAGGACAAGCGCATGGAGCACTGTGATGAGAAGGCCATGGAGCATTCTGATGACATGTGTCATGGATCTTTGTGAAGATAAGTGCATGGAGAAATGTGATGAGAGCGTTCATGGAGCATTGTGATGACAATGACATGGAGCATTGTGATGAGAAGGACATGAAGCATTCTGATGACAGGCGTCATGGAGCTTTTTGATGACAAGGGCAGGGAGCATTGTGATTACAGGGATCTTGGAGCATTGTGATGAAAAGGGCATGGATTATTGTGATGAAAAAGGCATGGAGCCTTGTCATGACAGGGTTCAAGGAGCATACTGACGACAAGTGTCAGGGAGCATTGTGATGACAAGTGTTTTGAGCACTGTGATGACAAAGATCATGGAACATTGTGATGAGAAGGCCATGGACAATTGTGATGATGAGCGTCATGGGGTGTTGTGATGATAAGTGTTATGGAACATTGTGATCACAAGGGTTTGTAGCATTATGATGACAGAGGTCATGGAGAAAATTGATTTCATTGTGATGACAATAGCCTGAAGCATTATGATGATGGGCATGGTGCATTGTGATGACAGGGTTCATGGAGCATTGAGATGAAAAGGGGCACTGAGCATTGTGTTTACAGGGGTCTTGGAGCATTGTGATGAGAAGGCCATGGAACATTCTGATGACATGCGTCATGGAGCTTTGTGATGACAAGGGCATGGAGCATTGTGATTACAGGGGCCTTCAGCATTGTGATGACAAGTGTCATGGAGCCTTGTGATGACTAGGCCGTGGATCATTGTGATGGCAGTGGTCATGGTGCATTGTTATGACAGAGGTAATGGAGCATTGTGATGAGAAGGACATGGAACATTGGTCTGAAATGTTTCATGGATTATTGTGATGAGAGTGGGCATGGAGCATTGTGATGACAAGGGTACGGAACACTATGATACATGGGTCATGCATGATTGTAATGACAAGGGCCTGGGGCATTGTGATGAGAAGGGCATCGAGCATTGTGATGATAAGTGTCATGGAGCTTTGTGATGACAAGGGCATTGAACAATGTAATGAGAGGTTTCATGGAGCATTGTGATGACAATGACATGGAGCACTGTGATGTCAAGGGTCATGGAGCTTTGTGATGACAAGTCATGGAGCATTTTGATGACAAGGGCATGGTGCATTGTGATGTGAAGGGCAGGGAGCATTTTGATGACCGGGTCATGCAGCAATTTGATGAAAAGTGTAATGGAACATTTTGATGGCTGGGTTTATAGAACATTGTGATGTCAGGGGTCTTGGAGCTTTGGGATGAAAAGGGTCATGGAGCATTTTGATGACAGGGGTTATGGAATATTGTGATGTCAGCGGTCATGGAACATTGTGATGATAAGGGGATGTAGCACTGTGATGACAGCGTCATGGAACATTGTGATTAAAGGGGTGAGGGAGTACTGTGATGACTAGTGATGGAACACTGTGATATCTCTGGTGAGAGAGCATTTTGATGAGAAGTGCATGGAGCATTGTGATTAAAAGGTTTATGGAGCATTGCAATGACAAGGTTGTGGACCTTTGTGATGAAATGTGTGTGGCACATTGTGATGACAATGGTCATGGAGCATTGTTCTGACAAAGACATGGAGCATGGTGATGACAAGGGTCACAGAGAATTGTGATGAAAAGTTCATGGAGCACTGTGGTTTCAAAGGTCACAGAGCCTTGTGATGACGCGGGCATGGACCATTGTGATGACAAACGTTATGAATCATTGTGATGAGTGGGGTCATGGAGCATTGTGAGGACAAGGGCATGGAGCATTGTGATGACAGTGGCATGGAGCATTGGTTTGACAAGTTTCATAGATTATTGTGATGACAGTGGGCATGGTGCATTGTGATGACAAGGGCATGGAGCATTGTGATGAGAAGGTCATCGAGTATTGTGAAGACAGGTGTCAGGGAGCATTGTGATGACATATGTCAGGGTGCATTGCGATGACAATGGCATGGAGCATTGTGATGCCAAATGTAATGGAGGATTGTGATGACAAATATAATGGAGCATTGTGATGACTAGGGCTTGGAGCATTATGATGACAAGGGCTATTGAAAATTTTCATGACAAGGTCGTGAAGCATTGTGATGACAAGGTCCTGGAGCATTGTGATGACAAAACCATGGAGCCTTGTGATGAAAAGTCTCATGGAGCATACTGATGGAAAGGGGCATGGAGCATTGTGATTACAGGGGTCTTGCCACCTTGTGATGACAAGGCATGGAGCGTTTTGAGGAGAAGACCAAGGAGCATTCTCATGGCATGCGTCATTGAGTTTTGTGATGACAAGGCGTGGAACATTGTGATTACATGGGTCTTGGAGCATTGTGATGAAAAGGGCATTGATCATTGTGATGAAAAAGGCATGGAGCCTTGTCATGACAGTGTTCAAGGAGCATACAGACAACAAGTGTCAGGGAGCATTTTGATGACAAGTGTATTGAGCATTGTGATGACAAAGGTCATGGAGCATTGTGATGAGAAGACCATGGATAATCGTGATGACGAGCGTCATGGGGCATTGTGATGACAAGTTTCATGGAGCCTTGTGATGACAAGGCCGTGTAACACTGTGATGGCAGGGGTCATTGAGCATTGTTATGACAGGGGTAATGGAGCATTTTGATGAGAAGGGCATGGAGCATTGGTCTGAAATATTTCATGGCGTATTGTGATGAGAGTGGCATGGTGCATTGTGATGACAAGGGCACGGAACACTGTGATACATGGGTCATGGGTCATGGAGCTTTGTGATGAAAAATCTTAGAGCATTGTGATGACAAGGGCATGGAGCATTGTGATGACAGGGACATGGAGCATTGTTATGACTGGGGCATGGAGCATTGGTCTGAAAAGTTTCATCGATTATTGTGATGACAGTGGACATAGTGCGTGGTGATGACAATGGCATGGAGCATTGTGAAGAGAAGCTCATGGAGTATTGTGAAGACAGGTGTCAGGGAGCATTGGGATGACATATGTCATGGTCCATTTCGATGACAATGGCAGGGAGTTATGTGATGCCAAATGTAATGGAGGATTGTGATGACCAATATAATGGAGCATTGTGATGACTAGGGCTTAGAGAATTATGATGACAAGGGCCATTGAGAATTTTCATGACAAGGTCGTGAAGAATTGTGATGAAAATATCCTGCAGCACTGGGATAAGAAAACCATGAGGCTTTGTGATGACAAGTCTCATGGAGCATACTGATGTAAAAGGGCATGGAGCATTGTGATTAGTGGGGTCTTGCCACATTGTGATGACAAGGGCATGGAGCATTGTGAGCAGAAGGCCAAGGAGCATTCTGATGACATGTGTCATTGAGCTTTGTGATGACAAGGGCATGGAGCATTGTGATTACAGGTGTCTGGAAGCATTGTGATGAAAAGGACATGGATCATAGTGATGAAAAAGACATGGAGCATTGTCATGACAGGTTTCAAGGAGCATACAGAAAACAAGTGTCAGGGAGCATTTTGATGACAAGAGTATTGAGCATTGTGATGACAAAGGTCATGGAACTTTGTGATGAGAAGACCATGGATAATTGTGATGATGAGCGTCATGGGTCATTGTGATGAGAAGTGTTATGGAATATTGTGATCACAAGCGTTTTGAGCATTGCTATGACAGAGGTCATGGAGCATTTTGATTTCATTGTGATGACAATAGCATGAAGCATTATGATGATGGGCATGGTGCATTGTGATGACGGGGTTCATGGATCATTGAAATGAAAAGGGGCATAGAGCATTGTGATTACAGGGTTCTTGGAGCATTGTGATGAGAAGGGTGATGGAGCCTTGTGATGACAAGGTCATGGAATATCATGATGGCAGGGGTCATGGAGCATTGTTATGACAGGGGTAATGGAGCATTGTGAGGACAAGCGCAGGGAGCACTGTGATGAGAAGGCCATGGAGAATTCTGATGACATGTGTCATGGATCTTTGTGAAGATAAGTGCATGGAGAAATGTGATGAGAGCGTTCATGGAGCATTGTGATGACAATGACATGGAGCATTGTGATGAGAAGGACATGAAGCATTCTGATGACAGGCGTCATGGAGCTTTTTGATGACAAGGGCAGGGAGCATTGTGATTACAGGGATCTTGGAGCATTGTGATGAAAAGGGCATGGATTATTGTGATGAAAAAGGCATGGAGCCTTGTCATGACAGGGTTCAAGGAGCATACTGACGACAAGTGTCAGGGAGCATTTTGATGACAAGTGTTTTGAGCATTGTGATGACAAAGATCATGGAACATTGTGATGAGAAGGCCATAGATAATTGTGATGATGAGCGTCATGGGGTGTTGTGATGATAAGTGTTATGGAACATTGTGATCACAAGGGTTTGGAGCATTATGATGACAGAGGTCATGGAGAATATTGATTTCATTGTGATGACAGTAGCCTGAAGCATTATGATGATGGGCATGGTGCATTGTGATGACAGGGTTCATGGAGCATTGAGATGAAAAGGGGCACTGAGCATTGTGTTTACAGGGGTCTTGGAGAATTGTGATAAGAAGGCCATGGAACATTCTGATGACATGCGTCTTGGAGCTTTGTGATGACAAGGGCATGGAGCATTGTGATTACAGGGGCCTTCAGCATTGTGATGACATGTGTCATGGAGCCTTGTGATGACTAGGCCGTGGATCATTGTGATGGCAGGGGTCATGGTGCATTGTTATGACAGAGGTAATGGAACATTGTGATGAGAAGGACATGGAACATTGGTCTGAAATGTTTCATGGATTATTGTGATGAGAGTGGGCATGGAGCATTGTGATGACAAGGGTACGGAACACTATGATACATGGGTCATGCAGGATTGTAATGACAAGGGCAAAGAGCATTGTGATGAGAAGGGCATAGAGCATTGTGATGACAAGTGTCATGGAGCTTTGTGATGACAAGGGCATTGAGCAATATAATGAGAGTGTTCATGGAGCATTGTGATGACAATGACATGGAGCACTGTGATGTCAAGGGTCATGGAGCTTTGTGATGACAAGTCATGGAGCATTTTGATGACAAGGGCATGGTGCATTGTGATGTGAAGGGCAGGGAGCATTTTGATGACCGGGTCATGCAGCAATTTGATGAAAAGTGTAATGGAACATTTTGATGGCTGGGTTTATAGAACATTGTGATGTCAGGGGTCTTGGAGCTTTGGGATGAAAAGGGTCATGGAGCATTTTGATGACAGGGGTTATGGAATATTGTGATGTCAACGGCCATGGAACATTGTGAAGATAAGGGGATGTAGCACTGTGATGACAGCGTCATGGAACATTGTGATTACAGGTGTGAGGGAGTATTGTGATGACTAGTGATGGAACACTGTGATATCTCTGGTGAGATAGCATTTTGACGAGAAGTGCATGGAGCATTGTGATTACAATGTTTATGGAGCATTGCAATGACAAGACTGTGGACCGTTGTGATGAAATGCCCGGGGCACATTTTGATGACAATGGTCATGGAGCATTGTTCTGACAAAGACATGGAGCATTGTGATGACAAGGGTCACAGAGAATTGTGATGAAAAGTTCATGGAGCATTGTGGTTACAGAGGTCACAGAGCATTGTGATGACACGGGCATGGACCATGGTGATGACAAACGTTATGAAGCATTGTGATGACTGGAGTCACGAAGCATTGTGATGACAGGGGTCATGGAGCATTGTGATGACATGTGTCATGGAGCATTGTGCTGACAAGCGCATGGAGCTTTGTGATGACAAGGGTCACAGAGAATTGTGATGAAAAGTTCATGGCGCATTGTGGTTACAAAGGTCACAGAGCCTTGTGATGACGCAGGCATGGACCATTGTGATGACAAACGTTATGAATCATTGTGATGAGTGGGGTCATGTAGCATTGTGATGACAAGGGCATGGAGCATTGTGATGACAGTGGCATGGATTATTGGTTTGACAAGTTTCATAGATTATTGTGATGACAGTGGGCATGGTGCATTGTGATGACAAGGGCATGGAGCATTGTGATGAGAAGGTCATCGAGTATTGTGAAGACAGGTGTCAGGGAGCATTGTGATGATATATGTCATGGTCCATTGCGATGACAATGGCATGGAGCATTGTGATGCCAAATGTAATGGAGGATTGTGATGACAAATATAATGGAGCATTGTGATGACTAGGGCTTGGAGCATTATGATGACAAGGGCCATTAAAAATTTTCATGACAAGGTCTTGAAGCATTGTGATGACAAGGTCCTGGAGCATTGTGATGACAAATCCATGGAGCCTTATGATGACAAGTCTCATGGAGCATACTGATGGAAAGGGGCATGGAGCATTGTGATTACAGGTGTCTTGCCACCTTGTGATGAAAAGGTCATGGAGCGTTTTGAGGAGAAGACCAAGGAGCATTCTCATGGCATGCGTCATTAAGCTTTGTGATGACAAGGACGTGGAGCATTGTGATTACATGGGTCTTGGAGCATTGTGATGACAAGGGCATGGATCATTGTGATGAAAAAGGCATGGAGCCTTGTCATGACAGTGTTCAAGGAGCATACAGACAACAAGTGTCAGGGAGCATTTTGATGACAAGTGTATTGAGCATTGTGATGACAAAGGTCATGGAGCATTGTGATGAGAAGACCATGGAAAATCGTGATGACAAGCGTCATGGGGCATTGTGATGACAAGTGTTATGGAATATTGTATTCACAAAGGTTTGTAGCATTGCTATGACAGAGGTCATGGAGCACTTTTATTTCATTGTGATGACAATAGCATGAAGCATTATGATGATGTGCATGGTGCATTGTGATGACAGTGTTCATGGATCATTGAGATAAAAAGGGGCATAGAGCATTGTGATTACAGGGTTCTTGGAGCATTGTGAAGAGAAGGGTGATGGAGCCTTGTGATGACAAAGGTCATGGAGCATTTTGATGACAAGTGCATTGTGCATAGTGATGAGAAGGGCAGGGAGCATTGTGATGACAGGGTCATGGAGCGATTTGATGAAAAGTGTCATGGAACATGTTGATGACAGGGGTTATGGAATATTTTGATGTCAAGGGTCATGGAGTATTTTGATGAAAAGGGTCATGGAGCATTTTGATGACAGGGGTTATGGAGAATTGTGATGTCAGGGGTCATCGAACATTGTGATGATAAGTGCATGTAGCATTGTGATGACAGGAGTAATGGAACATTGTGATGAGAGGGGTGAGGGGTTATTGTGACAAATACTGATGTAGCATTGTGATATCAGTGGTGAGAGAGCATTTTGATGAGAAGTGCATGGAGCATTGTGATGACAAGCTTTATGGAGCACTGTGATGAAAAGATGGTGGAGCACTGTGATGACAAGCGCATGGTGCATTGTGATGACATGTGTCATGGAGCATTGTGCTGACAAGCGCCTGGAGCATTGTGATGACAAGGGTCATGGAGCATTGTGCTGAGAAAGGCAGAGAGCATTTTGATGACAAGGGTCTAAGAACATTGAGATGAAAAGTTCATGAAGCATTGTGGTTAAAATGGTCACAGAGACTGTTGATGACGAGGGCATGGACCATTGTGATGACAAAGGTCATGAAGCATTGTGATGACTGGAGTCACGGAGCATTGTGATGACAGTGGTCATGGAGCATGGTGACAACAAGGGCATGGAGCATTGTGATCACAAGGGCATGGAACACTGGTCTAATAAGTTTCATGAATTATTGCGATGAGATTTGGAATGGCGCATTGTGATGACAAGGGCATGGAGCATTGTGAGGACCAGGTCATGCAGTATTGTGAAGACAGGTGTCAGGGAGCATTGTGATGACATATGTCATGGCCCATTGTGATGACAATGGCATGGAGCATTGGGATGCCAAGTGTCATGGAGGATTCTGATGACAAAGGTAATGGAGCATTGTGATGGTATTGGCTTGGAGCATTGTGATGACAAGGGTCAGGGAGCATTGTGCTGACAATTGCATGGAGATTTGTGATGACAAGGGGCAAGGAATATTCTGATGACAATCTTGTGGAGTATTCTGATGACAATGGAATGGAGCATTGTGAAGTAAACGGCATGGGGCATTGTGATGAAAAGGCATGGAGCCTTTTCGTGACAGGTTTCAAGGAGCATTCTGACGACAAGTGTCAGGGAGCATTGTGATGACAAGTGTATTGAGCATTGTGATGACAAAGGTCATGGAGCATTGTGATGAAAAGGGCATGGAGTATTGTGATGACAGGCATCATGGAGCGTTGTGATGACAAGTGTTATGGAACATTGTGATCACAAGGGCTTGGAGCATTGTGATGACAGAGGTCATGGATCATTTTGATTTCAAGGAGCATGGAGCATTGTGATGAAAAGGGAATGAAGCAATGTGATCCCAAGCTTCATGGAGGATTGTGATGACAATGGAAATGGAGTATTGTGATGACAAGCACATAGAACATTGTAATGACAAGGTCATGTAGCAATTTGCTGACAAAGGCATGGAGCATTGTGATGACAGTTGTCATGGAGCACTGTGATGACAAGCGTCACAGAGCATTGTGAATACAGGGGTTATGGAGCATTGGGATAACAAGGGCATGGAGCATTGTGATGACAAGTGTCTCGGATCATTGTGTTGTCAGGTGTCATGGAGTGTTGTGATGACAGTGGTCATGGAAAATTGTGATGATATTGGTCATGGTGCATTGCGATGACAAGGGAATGGAGCATGGTGATGACAAAGTCCTGGAGCATTGTGATGAGAAGACCATGGAGACTTTTGATGAGAAGTCTCATGGAGCATTCTGTTGAAAAGGGGCATGGAGCATTGTGATTACAGGGGTCTTGGAACATTGTGATGACAAGGGCATGAATCATGGTGATGAGAAGTCCATGGAGCATTCTGATGACATGCGTCATGGAGCTTTGTGATGACAATGGCATGGAGCATTGTGATTACAGGGATCTGGGAGCATTGTGATTAAAAGGGCATGGATTATTGTGATGAAAAAGGCATGGAGCCTTGTCATGACATGGTTCAAGGCGCATACTGATGACAACTGTCATGGAGCATTGTGATGACAAGTGTTTTCAGCATTGTGATTACAAAGATCATGGAACATTGTGATGAGAAGTCCATGGATAATTGTGATGACGAGCGTCATGGGGCAATGTGATGTCAAGTTTCATGGAGCCTTGTGATGACAAGGCCGTGTAACATTGTGATGGCAGGGGTCATGGAGCATTGTTATGACAGGTGTAATGGAGCATTTTGATGAGAAGGGCATGGAGCATTGGTCTGAAATATTTCATGGAGTATTGTGATGAGAGTGGCATGGTGCATTGTGATGACAAGGGCACAGAACACTGTGATACATGGGTCATGGGTCATGGAGCTTTGTGATGAAAAATCTTAGAGCATTGTGATGACAAGGGCATGGAGCATTGTGATGACAGGGACATGGAGCATTGTTATGACCGGGGCATGGAGCATTGGTCTGACAAGTTTCATCGATTATTGTGATGACAGTGGACATAGTGCATGGTGATGACAATGGCATGGAGCATTGTGAAGAGAAGCTCATGGAGTATTGTGAAGACAGGTGTCAGGGAGCATTGGGTGTCATGGTCCATTTCGATGACAATGGCAGGGAGTTATGTGATGCCAAATGTAATGGATGATTGTGATGACCAATATAATGGAGCACTGTGATGACTAGGGCTTAGAGCATTATGATGACAAGGGCCATTGAGAATTTTCATGACAAGTTGGTGAAGAATTGTGATGAAAAGATCCTGGAGCATTGTGATAAGAAAACCATGAGGCTTTGTGATGACAAGTCTCATGGAGCATACTGATGTAAAAGGGCATGGAGCATTGTGATTACAGGGGCCTTGCCACATTGTGATGACAAGGGCATGGAGCATTGTGAGCAGAAGGCCAAGGAGCATTCTGATGACATGTGTCATTGAGCTTTGTGATGACAAGGGCATGGAGCATTGTGATTACAGGGGTCTGGAAGCATTGTGATGAAAAGGACATGGATCATAGTGATGAAAAAGGCATGGAGCATTGTCATGACAGGTTTCAAGCAGCATACAGACAACAAGTGTCAGGGAGCATTTTGATGACAAGTGTATTGAGCATTGTGATGACAAAGGTCATGGATCTTTGTGATGAGAAGACCATGGATAATTGTGATGACGAGCGTCATGGGTCATTGTGATGAGAAGTGTTATGGAATATTGTGATCACAAGCGTTTTGAGCATTGCTATGACAGAGGTCATGGAGCATTTTGATTTCATTGTGATGACAATAGCATGAAGCATTATGATGATGGGCATGGTGCATTGTGATGACAGGGTTCATGGATCATTGAAATGAAAAGGGGCATAGAGCATTGTGATTACAGGGTTCTTGGAGCATTGTGATGAGAAGGGTGATGGAGCCTTGTGATGACAAGGCCATGGAATATCATGATGGCAGGGGTCATGGAGCATTGTTATGACAGGGGTAATGGAGTATTGTGAGGACAAGCGCATGGAGCACTGTGATGAGAAGGCCATGGAGCATTCTGATGACATGTGTCATGGATCTTTGTGAAGATAAGTGCATGGAGAAATGTGATGAGAGCGTTCATGGAGCATTGTGATGACAATGACATGGAGCATTGTGATGAGAAGGACATGAAGCATTCTGATGACAGGCGTCATGGAGCTTTTTGATGACAAGGGCAGGGAGCATTGTGATTACAGGGATCTTGGAGCATTGTGATGAAAAGGGCATGGATTATTGTGATGAAAAAGGCATGGAGCCTTGTCATGACAGGGTTCAAGGAGCATACTGACGACAAGTGTCAGGGAGCATTGTGATGACAAGTGTTTTGAGCACTGTGATGACAAAGATCATGGAACATTGTGATGAGAAGGCCATGGACAATTGTGATGATGAGCGTCATGGGGTGTTGTGATGATAAGTGTTATGGAACATTGTGATCACAAGGGTTTGTAGCATTATGATGACAGAGGTCATGGAGAAAATTGATTTCATTGTGATGACAATAGCCTGAAGCATTATGATGATGGGCATGGTGCATTGTGATGACAGGGTTCATGGAGCATTGAGATGAAAAGGGGCACTGAGCATTGTGTTTACAGGGGTCTTGGAGCATTGTGATGAGAAGGCCATGGAACATTCTGATGACATGCGTCATGGAGCTTTGTGATGACAAGGGCATGGAGCATTGTGATTACAGGGGCCTTCAGCATTGTGATGACAAGTGTCATGGAGCCTTGTGATGACTAGGCCGTGGATCATTGTGATGGCAGTGGTCATGGTGCATTGTTATGACAGAGGTAATGGAGCATTGTGATGAGAAGGACATGGAACATTGGTCTGAAATGTTTCATGGATTATTGTGATGAGAGTGGGCATGGAGCATTGTGATGACAAGGGTACGGAACACTATGATACATGGGTCATGCATGATTGTAATGACAAGGGCCTGGGGCATTGTGATGAGAAGGGCATCGAGCATTGTGATGATAAGTGTCATGGAGCTTTGTGATGACAAGGGCATTGAACAATGTAATGAGAGGTTTCATGGAGCATTGTGATGACAATGACATGGAGCACTGTGATGTCAAGGGTCATGGAGCTTTGTGATGACAAGTCATGGAGCATTTTGATGACAAGGGCATGGTGCATTGTGATGTGAAGGGCAGGGAGCATTTTGATGACCGGGTCATGCAGCAATTTGATGAAAAGTGTAATGGAACATTTTGATGGCTGGGTTTATAGAACATTGTGATGTCAGGGGTCTTGGAGCTTTGGGATGAAAAGGGTCATGGAGCATTTTGATGACAGGGGTTATGGAATATTGTGATGTCAGCGGTCATGGAACATTGTGATGATAAGGGGATGTAGCACTGTGATGACAGCGTCATGGAACATTGTGATTAAAGGGGTGAGGGAGTACTGTGATGACTAGTGATGGAACACTGTGATATCTCTGGTGAGAGAGCATTTTGATGAGAAGTGCATGGAGCATTGTGATTAAAAGGTTTATGGAGCATTGCAATGACAAGGTTGTGGACCTTTGTGATGAAATGTGTGTGGCACATTGTGATGACAATGGTCATGGAGCATTGTTCTGACAAAGACATGGAGCATGGTGATGACAAGGGTCACAGAGAATTGTGATGAAAAGTTCATGGAGCACTGTGGTTACAAAGGTCACAGAGCCTTGTGATGAGGCGGGCATGGACCATTGTGATGACAAACGTTATGAAGCATTGTGATGAGTGGGGTCATGGAGCATTGTGAGGACAAGGGCATGGAGCATTGTGATGACAGTGGCATGGAGCATTGGTTTGACAAGTTTCATAGATTATTGTGATGACAGTGGGCATGGTGCATTGTGATGACAAGGGCATGGAGCATTGTGATGAGAAGGTCATCGAGTATTGTGAAGACAGGTGTCAGGGAGCATTGTGATGACATATGTCAGGGTGCATTGCGATGACAATGGCATGGAGCATTGTGATGCCAAATGTAATGGAGGATTGTGATGACAAATATAATGGAGCATTGTGATGACTAGGGCTTGGAGCATTATGATGACAAGGACTATTGAAAATTTTCATGACAAGGTCGTGAAGCATTGTGATGACAAGGTCCTGGAGCATTGTGATGACAAAACCATGGAGCCTTGTGATGAAAAGTCTCATGGAGCATACTGATGGAAAGGGGCATGGAGCATTGTGATTACAGGGGTCTTGCCACCTTGTGATGACAAGGCATGGAGCGTTTTGAGGAGAAGACCAAGGAGCATTCTCATGGCATGCGTCATTGAGTTTTGTGATGACAAGTGCGTGGAACATTGTGATTACATGGGTCTTGGAGCATTGTGATGAAAAGGGCATTGATCATTGTGATGAAAAAGGCATGGAGCCTTGTCATGACAGTGTTCAAGGAGCATACAGACAACAAGTGTCAGGGAGCATTTTGATGACAAGTGTATTGAGCATTGTGATGACAAAGGTCATGGAGCATTGTGATGAGAAGACCATGGATAATCGTGATGACGAGCGTCATGGGGCATTGTGATGACAAGTTTCATGGAGCCTTGTGATGACAAGGCCGTGTAACACTGTGATGGCAGGGGTCATTGAGCATTGTTATGACAGGGGTAATGGAGCATTTTGATGAGAAGGGCATGGAGCATTGGTCTGAAATATTTCATGGAGTATTGTGATGAGAGTGGCATGGTGCATTGTGATGACAAGGGCACGGAACACTGTGATACATGGGTCATGGGTCATGGAGCTTTGTGATGAAAAATCTTAGAGCATTGTGATGACAAGGGCATGGAGCATTGTGATGACAGGGACATGGAGCATTGTTATGACTGGGGCATGGAGCATTGGTCTGAAAAGTTTCATCGATTATTGTGATGACAGTGGACATAGTGCGTGGTGATGACAATGGCATGGAGCATTGTGAAGAGAAGCTCATGGAGTATTGTGAAGACAGGTGTCAGGGAGCATTGGGATGACATATGTCATGGTCCATTTCGATGACAATGGCAGGGAGTTATGTGATGCCAAATGTAATGGAGGATTGTGATGACCAATATAATGGAGCATTGTGATGACTAGGGCTTAGAGAATTATGATGACAAGGGCCATTGAGAATTTTCATGACAAGGTCGTGAAGAATTGTGATGAAAATATCCTGCAGCACTGGGATAAGAAAACCATGAGGCTTTGTGATGACAAGTCTCATGGAGCATACTGATGTAAAAGGGCATGGAGCATTGTGATTAGTGGGGTCTTGCCACATTGTGATGACAAGGGCATGGAGCATTGTGAGCAGAAGGCCAAGGAGCATTCTGATGACATGTGTCATTGAGCTTTGTGATGACAAGGGCATGGAGCATTGTGATTACAGGTGTCTGGAAGCATTGTGATGAAAAGGACATGGATCATAGTGATGAAAAAGACATGGAGCATTGTCATGACAGGTTTCAAGGAGCATACAGAAAACAAGTGTCAGGGAGCATTTTGATGACAAGAGTATTGAGCATTGTGATGACAAAGGTCATGGAACTTTGTGATGAGAAGACCATGGATAATTGTGATGATGAGCGTCATGGGTCATTGTGATGAGAAGTGTTATGGAATATTGTGATCACAAGCGTTTTGAGCATTGCTATGACAGAGGTCATGGAGCATTTTGATTTCATTGTGATGACAATAGCATGAAGCATTATGATGATGGGCATGGTGCATTGTGATGACGGGGTTCATGGATCATTGAAATGAAAAGGGGCATAGAGCATTGTGATTACAGGGTTCTTGGAGCATTGTGATGAGAAGGGTGATGGAGCCTTGTGATGACAAGGTCATGGAATATCATGATGGCAGGGGTCATGGAGCATTGTTATGACAGGGGTAATGGAGCATTGTGAGGACAAGCGCAGGGAGCACTGTGATGAGAAGGCCATGGAGAATTCTGATGACATGTGTCATGGATCTTTGTGAAGATAAGTGCATGGAGAAATGTGATGAGAGCGTTCATGGAGCATTGTGATGACAATGACATGGAGCATTGTGATGAGAAGGACATGAAGCATTCTGATGACAGGCGTCATGGAGCTTTTTGATGACAAGGGCAGGGAGCATTGTGATTACAGGGATCTTGGAGCATTGTGATGAAAAGGGCATGGATTATTGTGATGAAAAAGGCATGGAGCCTTGTCATGACAGGGTTCAAGGAGCATACTGACGACAAGTGTCAGGGAGCATTTTGATGACAAGTGTTTTGAGCATTGTGATGACAAAGATCATGGAACATTGTGATGAGAAGGCCATAGATAATTGTGATGATGAGCGTCATGGGGTGTTGTGATGATAAGTGTTATGGAACATTGTGATCACAAGGGTTTGGAGCATTATGATGACAGAGGTCATGGAGAATATTGATTTCATTGTGATGACAGTAGCCTGAAGCATTATGATGATGGGCATGGTGCATTGTGATGACAGGGTTCATGGAGCATTGAGATGAAAAGGGGCACTGAGCATTGTGTTTACAGGGGTCTTGGAGAATTGTGATAAGAAGGCCATGGAACATTCTGATGACATGCGTCTTGGAGCTTTGTGATGACAAGGGCATGGAGCATTGTGATTACAGGGGCCTTCAGCATTGTGATGACATGTGTCATGGAGCCTTGTGATGACTAGGCCGTGGATCATTGTGATGGCAGGGGTCATGGTGCATTGTTATGACAGAGGTAATGGAACATTGTGATGAGAAGGACATGGAACATTGGTCTGAAATGTTTCATGGATTATTGTGATGAGAGTGGGCATGGAGCATTGTGATGACAAGGGTACGGAACACTATGATACATGGGTCATGCAGGATTGTAATGACAAGGGCAAAGAGCATTGTGATGAGAAGGGCATAGAGCATTGTGATGACAAGTGTCATGGAGCTTTGTGATGACAAGGGCATTGAGCAATATAATGAGAGTGTTCATGGAGCATTGTGATGACAATGACATGGAGCACTGTGATGTCAAGGGTCATGGAGCTTTGTGATGACAAGTCATGGAGCATTTTGATGACAAGGGCATGGTGCATTGTGATGTGAAGGGCAGGGAGCATTTTGATGACCGGGTCATGCAGCAATTTGATGAAAAGTGTAATGGAACATTTTGATGGCTGGGTTTATAGAACATTGTGATGTCAGGGGTCTTGGAGCTTTGGGATGAAAAGGGTCATGGAGCATTTTGATGACAGGGGTTATGGAATATTGTGATGTCAACGGTCATGGAACATTGTGAAGATAAGGGGATGTAGCACTGTGATGACAGCGTCATGGAACATTGTGATTACAGGTGTGAGGGAGTATTGTGATGACTAGTGATGGAACACTGTGATATCTCTGGTGAGATAGCATTTTGACGAGAAGTGCATGGAGCATTGTGATTACAATGTTTATGGAGCATTGCAATGACAAGACTGTGGACCGTTGTGATGAAATGCCCGGGGCACATTTTGATGACAATGGTCATGGAGCATTGTTCTGACAAAGACATGGAGCATTGTGATGACAAGGGTCACAGAGAATTGTGATGAAAAGTTCATGGAGCATTGTGGTTACAGAGGTCACAGAGCATTGTGATGACACGGGCATGGACCATGGTGATGACAAACGTTATGAAGCATTGTGATGACTGGAGTCACGAAGCATTGTGATGACAGGGGTCATGGAGCATTGTGATGACATGTGTCATGGAGCATTGTGCTGACAAGCGCATGGAGCTTTGTGATGACAAGGGTCACAGAGAATTGTGATGAAAAGTTCATGGCGCATTGTGGTTACAAAGGTCACAGAGCCTTGTGATGACGCAGGCATGGACCATTGTGATGACAAACGTTATGAATCATTGTGATGAGTGGGGTCATGTAGCATTGTGATGACAAGGGCATGGAGCATTGTGATGACAGTGGCATGGATTATTGGTTTGACAAGTTTCATAGATTATTGTGATGACAGTGGGCATGGTGCATTGTGATGACAAGGGCATGGAGCATTGTGATGAGAAGGTCATCGAGTATTGTGAAGACAGGTGTCAGGGAGCATTGTGATGATATATGTCATGGTCCATTGCGATGACAATGGCATGGAGCATTGTGATGCCAAATGTAATGGAGGATTGTGATGACAAATATAATGGAGCATTGTGATGACTAGGGCTTGGAGCATTATGATGACAAGGGCCATTAAAAATTTTCATGCCAAGGTCTTGAAGCATTGTGATGACAAGGTCCTGGAGCATTGTGATGACAAATCCATGGAGCCTTATGATGACAAGTCTCATGGAGCATACTGATGGAAAGGGGCATGGAGCATTGTGATTACAGGTGTCTTGCCACCTTGTGATGAAAAGGTCATGGAGCGTTTTGAGGAGAAGACCAAGGAGCATTCTCATGGCATGCGTCATTAAGCTTTGTGATGACAAGGACGTGGAGCATTGTGATTACATGGGTCTTGGAGCATTGTGATGACAAGGGCATGGATCATTGTGATGAAAAAGGCATGGAGCCTTGTCATGACAGTGTTCAAGGAGCATACAGACAACAAGTGTCAGGGAGCATTTTGATGACAAGTGTATTGAGCATTGTGATGACAAAGGTCATGGAGCATTGTGATGAGAAGACCATGGAAAATCGTGATGACAAGCGTCATGGGGCATTGTGATGACAAGTGTTATGGAATATTGTATTCACAAAGGTTTGTAGCATTGCTATGACAGAGGTCATGGAGCACTTTTATTTCATTGTGATGACAATAGCATGAAGCATTATGATGATGTGCATGGTGCATTGTGATGACAGTGTTCATGGATCATTGAGATAAAAAGGGGCATAGAGCATTGTGATTACAGGGTTCTTGGAGCATTGTGAAGAGAAGGGTGATGGAGCCTTGTGATGACAAAGGTCATGGAGCATTTTGATGACAAGTGCATTGTGCATAGTGATGAGAAGGGCAGGGAGCATTGTGATGACAGGGTCATGGAGCGATTTGATGAAAAGTGTCATGGAACATGTTGATGACAGGGGTTATGGAATATTTTGATGTCAAGGGTCATGGAGTATTTTGATGAAAAGGGTCATGGAGCATTTTGATGACAGGGGTTATGGAGAATTGTGATGTCAGGGGTCATCGAACATTGTGATGATAAGTGCATGTAGCATTGTGATGACAGGAGTAATGGAACATTGTGATGAGAGGGGTGAGGGGTTATTGTGACAAATACTGATGTAGCATTGTGATATCAGTGGTGAGAGAGCATTTTGATGAGAAGTGCATGGAGCATTGTGATGACAAGCTTTATGGAGCACTGTGATGAAAAGATGGTGGAGCACTGTGATGACAAGCGCATGGTGCATTGTGATGACATGTGTCATGGAGCATTGTGCTGACAAGCGCCTGGAGCATTGTGATGACAAGGGTCATGGAGCATTGTGCTGAGAAAGGCAGAGAGCATTTTGATGACAAGGGTCTAAGAACATTGAGATGAAAAGTTCATGAAGCATTGTGGTTAAAATGGTCACAGAGACTGTTGATGACGAGGGCATGGACCATTGTGATGACAAAGGTCATGAAGCATTGTGATGACTGGAGTCACGGAGCATTGTGATGACAGTGGTCATGGAGCATTGTGACAACAAGGGCATGGAGCATTGTGATTACAAGGTTTATGGAGCATAGCGATGACAAGGTTGTGGATCATTGTGATGAAAAGCGCATGGCACATTGTGATGACAAGGGTCATGGAGCATTGTTCTGACAAAGACATGGAGCATTGTGATGACAAGGGTCACGGAGCATTGTGATGAAAAGTTCATGGAGCATTGTGTTTACAAAGGTCACAGAGCCTTGTGATGATGCGGGCATGGACCGTTGTGATGACAAAAGTTATGAAGCATTGTGATGACTGGAGTCACGGAGTATTGTGATGACAGGGTTCATGGAGCATTCTAATGACAAGGGCATGGAGCATTGTGATGACAGGGGCATGGAGCATTGGTCTGACAAGTTTCATAGATTATTGTGATGACAGTGGATATGGTGCACTGTGATGACAAGGCCATGGAGCATTGTGATGACAAGGGCATGGAGTACTGTGAAGACAGGTGTCAGGCAGCATTGTGATGACATATGTCATGGTCCATTGCGATGACAATGGCATGGAGCATTGTGATGCCAAATGTAATGGAGGATTGTGATGACAAATATAATGGAACATTGTGATGACTAGGGCTTGGAGCATTATGATGACAAGGGCCATTGAGAATTTTCATGACAATGTCGTGAAGCATTGTGATGACAATGTCCTGGAGCACTGTGATGAGAAAACCATGGAGCCTTGTGATGACAGGTCTCATGGAGCATACTGATGAAAAGGGGCATGGAGCATTCTGATTACATGGGTCTTGGAACATTGTGATAACAAGGGCATGGAGCATTGTGATGACAGGCATCATGGAGCGTTATGATGACAAGTGTTATGGATCATTGTGATCTCAAGGGTTTGGAGAATTGCGATGACAGTGGTCATGGATCATTTTGATTTCAAGGAGCATGGAGCATTGTGATGACTAGGGCATGAAGCATTGTGATCCCAAGGTTCTTGGAGGATTGTGATGACAATGGTAATGGAGTATTGTGACGAAAAGCGCATAGAGCATTTTAATGACAAGGTCCTGTAGCATTTTACTGACAAAGGCATGGAGCATTGTGATGACAGGTGTCATGGAGCACTGTGATGACAAGCGTCACAGAGCACTGTGAATACAAGGGTCATGGAGCATTGGGATGACAAGGTCATGGATCATTGTGATGACAATTGTCATGGAGCATTGGGCTGAAAACGTTCATGGAGTATTGTGATGACAGGGGTCATGGAGCATTGTGATTACAGGGGTCTTGGAGCATTGTGATGACAAGAGTCCCGGGTCATTGTGTTGTCAGGTGTCATAGAGTGTTGTGATGACAGTGGTCATGGAGCATTGTGATGATATTGGTCATAGAGCATTGTGATGAGAAGATCATGTAGCATATTGCTGAAAATATTCATGGAGTATTGTGATGACATGGGTCATGGTGCATTCTGATGACAAGGGAATGGAGCATGGTGATGAGAATGTCCTGGAGCATTGTGATGAGATGACCATGGAGACTTGTGATGACAAGTCTCATGGAGCATTCTGATGAAAAGGGGCATGGAGCATTGTGATTACAGGGGTCTTGGAGCATTGTGATGACAAGGGCATGGAGCATTTTGAGGAGAAGGCCATGGAACATTCTGATGGCATGCATCATGTAGCTTTGTGATGACAAGGGCATGTAGCTTTGTGATTACAGGGGTCTTGGAGCATTGTGATGACAAGGGTCATGGAGCCTTGTGATGACAAGGCTGTGGAACATTGTGATGGCAGGTATCATGGAGCATTGTTATGACAGAGGTAATGGATCATTGTGATAAGAAGGGCATTGAACATTGGTCTGAAATGTTCCATGGATTATTGTGATGAGAGTGTACATGGAGCATTGTGATGAGAAGGGCACGGTACACTGTGATACATCGGTCATGGGGGATTGTAATGACAAGGGCATGGAGCATTGTGATGAGAAGGGCATCGAGCATTGTGATGACAAGTGTCATGGAGCTTTGTGATGACAAGGGCATGGAGCAATGTGATGAGAGGGTTCATGGAGCATTATGGTGACAATGTCATGGAGCATTGTGATGCCAAGGGCCATGGAGCTTTGTGATGACAAAGGTCATGGAGCATTTTGATGACAAGGGTGTGGTGCATTGTGTTGAGAAGGGCAGGGAGCATTTTGATGACATGGTCATGCAGCAATTTGATGAAAATTGTAGTGGAACATTTTGATGACAGGGGTTATAGAACATTGTGATGCCAGGGGTCATGGAGCTTTGCGATGAAAAGGGTGATGGAGCATTTTGATGACAGGGGTTATGGAACATTGTGATGTCAGGGTTCATGGAACATTGTGCTGATAAGGGGATGTAGCATTGTGAATGACAGGCGTCATGGAACATTGTGATAACAGGGGTGAGGGAGGATTGTGATGACTAGTGATGGAACATTGTGGTATCTCATGTGAGAGAGCATTTGGATGAGAAGTGCATGGAGCATTGTGATTACAAGGTTTATGGAGCATAGCGATGGCAAAGTTGTGGATCATTGTGATGAAAAACACATGGCACATTGTGATGACAAGGGTCATGGAGCATTGTTCTGACAAAGACATGGAGCATTGTGATGACAAGGTTCACGGAGCATTGTGATGAAATGTTCATGGAGCATTGTGGTTACAAATGTCACAGAGCCTTGTGTTGAGGCGGGCATGGACCGTTCTGATGACAAACGTTATGAAGCAGTGTGAGGACTGGAGTCACTGAGCATTGTGATGACAGGGGTCATGGAGCATAGTGATGACAAGCGCATGGAGCATTGCTCTAATAAGTTTCAGGGATTATTGTGATGACAGTGGGAATTGAGCATTGTGATGACAAGGGCATGGATCATTGTGATGACCAGGTCATGCAGTATTGTGAAGAGAGGTGTCAGGGAGCATTGTGATGACATATGTAATGGCCCATTGTGATGACAATTGCATGGAGCATTGTGATGCCAATTGTCATGGAGGATTCTGATGACAAAGGTAATGGAGCATTGTGATGACAATGGCTTGGAGCATTGTGATGACAAGGGTCAGGGAGCATTGTGCTGACAAGTGCATGGAGAATTGTGATGACAAGGGTCATGGAGCATTCTGATGACAAGCTTGTGGAGTATTTTGATGACAATGGCATGGAGCATTGTGATGAAAATTGCATGGGGCTTTGTGATGAAAAAGACATGGAGCCTTTTCGTGACAGGGTTCCAGGAGCATTCTGATGACAAGTGTCAGGGAGCATTGTGATGACAAGTGTATTGAGAATTGTGATGACAAAGGTCATGGAGCATTGTGATGAAAAGGGCATGGAGTATTGTGATGACAGGCATCATGGAGCGTTGTGATGACAAGTGTTTTGGAACATTGTGATCACAAGGGTTTGAAGCATTGTGATGACAGAGGTCATGGATCATTTTTATTTCAAGGAGCATGGAGCATTGTGATGACAAGGGCATGAAGCAAAGTGATCCCAAGTTTCATGGAGGATTGTGATGACAATGGTAATGGAGTATTGTGATGACAAGCGCATAGAGCATTGTAATGACAAGGTCATGTAGCATTTTGCTGACAAAGGCATGGAGCATTGTGATGACAGGTGTCATGGAGCACTGTGATGACAAGCGTCACGGAGCATTGTGAATACAGGGGTCATGGAGCATTGGGATGACAAGGGAATGGATCATTGTGATGACAAGGGTCATGGAGAATTGGGCTGAAAATGTTCATGTAGTATTATGATGACAGGGGTCATGAAGCACTGTGATGACAGAGGTCATGGAGAATTTTGATTTCATTGTGCTGCCAATAGCCGGAAGCTCTATGATGATGGGCATGATGCATTTTGATGACAGGGTTCAAGGAGCATTGAGATGAAAAGGGGCATGGAGGGGCCTCCCTGGTGGCGCGGTGGTTGAGAGTCCGCCTGCCGATGCAGGGGATACGGGTTCGTGCCCCGGTCTGGGAGGATCCCATATGCCGCGGAGCGGCTGGGCCCGTGGGCCTTGGCCGCTGAGCCTGCGCGTCCGGAGCCTGTGCTCCGCAGCGGGAGGGGCCACGGCAGTGAGAGGCCCGCGTACGGAAAAAAAAAAAAAAAAAAAAAAGGGGCATGGAGCATTGTGATCACATGGGTCTTGGAGCACAGTGATGAAACGGGCATGGAGCATTTTGATGAGAAGTCCATGGAACATTCTGAAGACATGTGTCATGGAGCTTGGTGATGTCAAGGGCATGGAGCATTCTGATTAAAGCGGTCTTGGAGCATTGTGATGACAAGTGTCATGGAGCCTTGTGATGACAAGGCCTTGTAACATTGTGATGACAGGGGTAATGGAGCATTGTTATGACCGGTGTAATGGAGCATTGTGATGAGAAGGGCATGGAGTTTTGTTATTACATTATTTTTGGAGGATTGCAATGACACATTTTCAGACCTTTCTGATGAAATGTGCGTGGCACAGTGTGAAGACAAGGGTCATTGAGCATTTTTCTGACAAAGGCATGGAGCATTGTGATGACAAGTGTCACGGAGCATTGTGATGAAAAGTGCTTGGATCAATGTTGTTCCAAATGTAACAGAGCCTTGTGATGACACGGGCATGGACCATTGTGATGACAAATGTTATGAAGCATTGTGATGACTGGAGTCACGGAGCATTGTGATGACAGGGGTCATGGAGCATTGTGATGACGAGGGCATGGAGCATTGAGCTGAGAATGGCATAGAGCATTGTGATGACAAGGGTCAAAGAGCATTTTGATGAAAAGTTCATTGAGCACTGTGGTTAAAATGTCACAGAGACTGTTGATGGTGAGGGCATGGACCATTGTGATGACAAAGGTCATGAAGCATTGTGATGAAAACAGCATGGGGCATTGTGATGACAAGGGCATGGAGCCTTGTCATGACAGTGTTCCAGGAGCATACTGATGACAAATGTCAGGGAGCACTGTGATGACAAGTGTATTGAGCATTGTGATGACAAAGATCATGGAGAATTGTGATAAGAAGACCATGGATAATTGTGATGATGAGTGTCATGGGGTGTTGTGATGATAAGTGTTATGGAACATTGTGATCACAAGTGTTTGGAGCATTATGATGACATGGGTCATGCTGAATACTGATTTCACTGTGATGACAATAGCTTGAAGCATTATGAGGATGGGCATGGTGCATTGTGATGACAGGGTTCATGGAGCTTTGAGATGAAAAGAGACATGGATCATTGTGATTACAAGGGTCTTGGAGCATTGTGATGACAAGGGCATGGAGCATTGTGATGAGAAGGCCATAGAACATTCTGATGACATGCGTCATGGAGCTTTGTGATGACAAGGGCATGGAGCATTATGATTTGAGGGATCTTCAGCATTGTGATGAGAAGTGTCGTGGAACCTTGTGATGACAAGGCCGTGGAACATTGTGATGGCAGGGGTCATGGTGCATTGTCATGACAGGGGTAATGGAGCATTGTGATGAGAAAGATATGGAACATTGGTCTGTAAAATTTCATGGATTATTGTGATAAGAGAGGGCATGGAGCATTGTGATGACAAGGGCACGGAACACTGTGATACATGGGTCATGCAGGATTGTAATGACAAGGGCATGGAGAATTGTGATGAGAAGGGCATCGAGCATTGTGATGACAAATGTCATGGAGCTTTGAGATGACAAGGGCATGGAGCAGTGTGATGAGAGGTTTCAAGGAACACTGTGATGACAATGACATGGAGCATTGTGATGCCAAGAGTCATGGTGCATTGTTACGAGAAGGGCAGGGAGCATTTTGATGACCGGGTCATGCAGCAATTTGATAAAAAGTGTAATGGAACATTTTGAGGGCAGGGGTTATAGAACATTGTGATGTCAGGGGTCTTGGAGCTATGGGATGAAATGGGTCATGGAGAATTTTGATGGCAGGCGTAATGGAACATTGTGATGGCAGTGGTCATGGAACATTGTGATGATAAGTGGATGTAGCACTGTGATGACTGGGTCATGGAACATTGTGATTACAGGGGTGAGGGAGTATTGTGATGACTAGTGATGGAACATTGTGATGTCCCTGGTGAGAGAGCATTTTGATGAGAAGTGAATGGACCATTGTGATTACAAGGTTTATGGAGCATTGCAATGACAAAGTTGTGAACAGTTGTGAGGAAATGGACGTGGCACATTGTGATGACAATGGTCATGGAGCACTGTTCTGACAAAGACATGGAGCATTGTGATGACAAGTGTCACGGAGAACTGTGATGAAATCTTCATGGAGCACTGAGCTTACAAAGGTCACAGAGCCTTGTGATGACGCGGGCATGGACCATTGTGATGACAAACTTTATGAAGCACTGTGATGACTGAAGTCACGGAGTATTGTGATGACCGGGGTCATGGAGCAGTTTGATGACAAGGGCATGGAGCATTGTGATGACAGGGGCATGGAGCATTGGTCTCAGAAATTTCATAGATTGTTGTGATGACAGTGGGCATGGTGCATTGTGATAACAAGTGCATGGAGCATTGTGATGAGAAGGTCATGGAGTACTGTGAAGACAGGTGTCAGGGAACATTGTGATGACATATGTCATGGTCCATTGCGATGACAATGGCATAGAACATTGTGATGCCAAATGGAATGGAGGATTGTGATGACAAATATAATGGAGCATTGTGATGATTAGGGCTTGGAGCATTATGATGACAAGGGCCACTGAAAATTTTCATCACAAGGTTGTGAAGCATTTTGATGACAATGCCCTAGAGCATTGTGATGACAAAACCATGGAGCCTTGTGATGACCAATCTCATGGAGCATACTGATGAAAACGGGCATGGAGCATTGTGATTACAGGGTCTTGGAACATTGTGATGACAAGGCCATGGAGCATTTTGAGGAGAAGACCAAGGAGCATTCTGATGGCATGCATCATTGAGCTTTGTGATGACAAGGGCATGGAGCATTGTGATTACATGGGTCTTGGAGCATTGTGATGAAAAGAGAATGGAACATTGTGATGAAAAAAGCATGGAGACTTGTCATGACAGGGTTCAAGGAGCATACAGACAACAAGTGTCAGGGAGCATTTTGATGAAAAGTGTATTGAGCATTGTGATGACGAAGGTCATGGAGCATTGTGATGAGAAGACCATGGATAATTTTGATGACGAGCGTCATGGGGCATTGTGATGACAAGTGTTATGGAATATTGTGATCACAAGGGTTTGGAGCATTGTTATGACAGAGGTGATGGAACATTTTGATTTCTTTGTTATGACAATCGCATGAAGAATTATGATGATTGGCATGGTGCACTGTGATGACAGGGTTCATGGATCATTGAGATGAAAAGTGTCATAGAGCATTGTGATTACAGTGTTCTTGGAGCAATGTGATGAGAAGGGTCATGGAGCCTTGTGATGACAAGGCCATGGAACATCGTGATGGCAGGGGTCATGGAGCATTGTTATGACAGGGGAAATGGAGAACTGTGATGGCAAGGGCATGGAGCATTGTGATGAGAAGGCCATGGAGCATTCTGAGGACATGTGTCATGGAGCTTTGTGAAGAGAAGGGCATGGAGCAATGTGATGAGAGCGTTCATGGAGCATTGTGATGACAATGACATGGAGCATTGTGATGCCAAGTGTCATGGATCTTTGTGATGACAAAGGTCATGGAGCATTTTGATGGCAAGTGTGTTGTGCATTGTGATGAGAAGGGCAGGGAGCATTCTGATGTCAGGGTCATGGAGCAATTTGATGAAAAGTGTCATGGAACATTTTGATGACAGGTGTTATGGAAGATTGTGATGTCATGGGTCATCGAACATTGTGATGATAAGTGCATGTAGCATTGTGATGACAGGAGTCATGGAACAATGTGATGACAGGCGTGAGGGTGTATTGTGACAAATAGTGATGTAGCATTGTGATATCAGTGGTGAGAGAGCATTTGGATGAGAAGTGCATGGATCATTTTGATGACAAATATTATTGAGCATTGTGATGACAAGATTGTGGAGCACTGTGATGACAAGCGCAAAGTGCATTGTGATGACATGTGTCATGGAGCATTGTGCTGACAAGCGCATGGAGCATTGTGATGACAAGGGACAAAGAGCATTGTGATGAAAAGTTCATGGAGCATTTTGGTTAAAATGGTCACTGAGACTGTTCATGATGAGGGCATGGACCATTGTGATGACAAAGGTCATGAAGCATTGTGATGACTGGAGTCACGGCACATTGTGATGACAGGGGTCATGGAGCATTGTGATAACAAGGGCATGGAGCATTGTGATGACAAGGGCATGGAACATTGTTCTAATAAGTTTCATAGATTTTTGTGATGACAGTTGGAATGGCGCATTGTGATGACAAGGGCATGAAGCAATGTGATCCCAAAGTTCATGGAGGATTGTGATGACAATGGAAATGGAGTATTGCGATGACAAGCGCATAGAGCATTGTAATAACAAGGTCATGTAGCATTTTGCTGACAAAGCATGAAGCACTGTGATGACAGGTGTCATGGAGCACTGTGATGACAAGCGTCACGGAACATTGTGAATACAGAGGTCATGGAGCATTGGGATGACAAGGGCATGGATCATTGTGATGACAAGGGTCATGGAGCACTGGGCTGAAAATGTTCATGGAGTGTTGTGATGACAGGGGTCATGGAGCATTGTGATGACTAGGGAATGGAGCATTGTGATGACAATAGTCCCGGATCATTGTGTTGTCAGGTGTCATGGAGTGTTGTGATGACAGTGGTCATGGAGCATTGTGATGATATTGGCCATGGAGCATTGTGATGAGTAGGTCGTAGAGCACTGGGCTGAAAATGTTCCTGGATTATTGTGATGAAAGGGGTCATGGAGCATTGTGATGACAAAGGAATGGAGCATCGTGATGACAAGTTCCTGGAGCATTGTGATGAGAAGACCATGGAGACTTGTGATGACAAGTCTCATGGAGCATTCTGATGAAAAGGGGCATGGAGCATTGTGATTACAGGGATCTTGGAGCATTGTGATGACTAGGGCATGGAGCATTGTGATGAGAAGGCCATGAAGCATTCTGATGACATGCGTCATGGAGTTTTTTGATGACAAGGGCATGGAGCCTTGTGATTACAGGGATTTTGGAACATTGTGATGACAAGGGCATGGAGCATTGTGAGGAGAAGACCAAGGAGCATTCTGATGGCCTGAGTCATTGAGCTTTGTGATGACAAGAGCATGGAGCATTGAGATTATATGTGTCTTGGAGCATTGTGATGAAAAGGACATGGATCATTGTGATGAAAAATGCATGGAGCCTTGTCATGACAGGATTCAAGCAGCATACAGACAACAAGTGTCAGGGAGCATTTTGATGACAAGTGAACTGAGCACTGTGAGGACAAAGGTCGTGCAGCATTGAGATGAGAAGACCATTGATAAATGTGATGACGAGCATCATGGGGCATTATGATGACAAGTGATATGGAATATTGTGTTCACAAGGGTTTGGAGCATTGTTATGACAGAGGTCATGGAGCATTTTGATTTCATTGTGATGACAATATCATGAAGCATTATAATGATGGGCATGGTGCATTGTGATGACAGGGTTCATGGATCATTGAGATGAAAAGTGGCATAGAGCATTGTGATTACAGGGTTCTTGGAGCATTGTGATGAGAAGGGTCATGGAGCTTTGTGATGACAAGGATATGGAACATCGTGATGGCAGGGGTCATGGAGCATTGTTATGTCAGGTGTAATGGAGAATTCTGATGGCAAGGGCGTGGAGCATTGTGATGAGAAGGCCATGGTGCATTCTGATGACATGTGTCATGGAGCTTTGTGAAGAGAAGGGCATGGAGCAATGTGATGAGAGCGTTCATGGAGCATTGTGATGACAATGACATGGAGCATTGTGAGGCCATAGGTCATGGATCTTTGTGATGAAAAAACTCATGGAGAATTTTGATAGCAAGGGCGTAGTGCATTGTGATGAGAAGGGCAGGGAGCATTGTGATGACAGGGTCATGGAGCAATTTGATGAAAAGTGTCATGGAACATTTTGATGACAGGTGTTATGGAACATTGTGATGTCAGGGGTCATCGAACATTGTGATGATAAGTGCATGTAGCATTGTGATGACAGGAGTCATGGAACATTGTGATGACAGGTGTGAGGGAGTATTCTGACAAATAGTGATGTAGCATTGTGATATCAGTGGTGAGAGAGCATTTTGATGAGAAGTGCATGGAGCATTGTGATGACAAATTTTATGGAGAAGTGTGATGACAAGATTGTAGAGCACTGTGATGACAAGCGTATGGTGCATTGTGATGACGTGTCATGGAGCATTGTGCTGACAAGCACATGGAGCATTGTGATGACAAGTGTCAAAGAGCATTGTGATGAAAAGTTCATGGAGCATTGTGGTTAAAAAGGTCACAGAGACTGTTGATGACGAGGGCATGGACCATTGTGATGACAAAGGTCATGAAGCATTGTGATGACTGGAGTCACGGATCATTGTGATGACAGTGGTCATGGAGCATTGTGATAACAAGGGCATGGAGCATTGTGATGACAAGGGCATGGAACATTGGTCTAATAAGTTTCATTGATTATTGCGATGAAAGTTGGATTGGCACATTGTGATGACAATGTCATGGAGCATTGTGATGACCAGGTCATGCAGTATTGTGAAGACTGGTGTCAGGGAGCATTGTGATGATATACGTAATGGCCCAGTGTGATGACAATGGCATGGAGCATTGTGATGACAAATGTCATGGAGGATTCAGATGACAAAGATAATGGAGCATTGTGATGACAATGGCTTGGTGCATTGTGATGAAAACGGTCAGGGAGCATTGTGCTGACAAGTGCATGGAGAACTGTGATGACAATGGTAAAGGAGCCTTATGATGACAATCTTGTGGAGTGTTTTGATGACAACGGCAAGGAGCATTGTGATGAAAACGGCTTAGGGTATTGTGATGAAAATCGCATGGAGCCTTTTAGTGACAGGGTTCAAGGATCATTCTGATGAAAAGTGTCAGGGAGCATTGTGATGACAAGTGTATTGAGAATTGTGATGACAAAGGTCATGGATCATTGGGATGAAAAGGGCATGGAGTATTGTGATGACAGTTATCATGGAGCGTTGTGATGACAAGTGTTATGGAACATTGTTATCACAAGGGTTTGGAGCATTGTGATAACAGAGGTAATGGATCATTTTGTTTTCAATGAGCATGGAGCATTGTGATGAAAACGGCATGAAGCAATGTGATCCCAAGGTTCATGGAGTATTGTGATGACAAGCGCATACAGTATTGTAATGACAAGATCATGTAGCATTTTGCTGAAAAAGGCATGGAACATTGTGATGACAGGTGTCATGGAGCACTGTGATGACAAGCATCACGGAGCATTGTGAATACAGGGGTCATGGAGCTTTGGGATGACATGGGCATGGATCACTGTGATGACAAGGGTCATGGAGCACTGGGCTGAAAATGTTCAAGGAGTGTGGTGATGACAGGTGTCATGGAGTCTTGTGAGGACTAGGGAATGGAGCATTGTGATGACAAGAGTCCCGGATCATTGTGTTATAAGGTGTCATGGAGTGTTGTGTTAACAGTGGTCATGGAGCATTGTGATGATATTGGCCATGGAGCATTGTGATAAGTAGGTCGTGGAGCACTGGGCTGAAAATGTTCATGGATTATTGTGATGACAGGGGTCATGGAGCATTGTGATGATAAGGGATTGGAGCATGGTTATGACTATGTCCTGGAACATTGTGAAGAGAAGTCCATGGCGACTTGTGATGACAAGTCTCATGGAGCATTCTGATGAAAAGGGGAATGGAGCATTGTGATTACAGGGGTCTTGGAGCATGGTGATGACTAGGGCATGGAGCATTGTGATGAGAAGGCCATGGAACATTCTGATGACTTGCGTCATGGAGTGTTGTGATGACAAGGGCATGGAGCATTTTGATTACAGGGATCTTGGAGCATTGTGATGAAAAAGGCATGGATCATTGTAATGAAAAAGGCATGGAGCCTTGTCATGACATGGATCAAGGAGCATACGACGAAAAGTGTCAGGCAGCATTGTGATGACAAGTGTATTGAGCATTGTGATGACAAAGATCATGGAGCACTGTGATGAGAAGATCATGGATAATTGTGATGATGAGCGTCATGGGGTGTTGTGATGATAAGTGTAATGGAACATTGTGATCACAAGGGTTTGGAGCATTATGATGACAGAGGTCATGGAGAATATTGATTTCATTGTGATGATAATAGCCTGAAGCATTATGATGATGGGCATGGTGCATTGTGATGACAGGGTTCATGGAACATTGAGATGAAAAGGGGCATGGAGCATTGTGATTACAATGGTCTTGGAGCATTGTGATGACAAGGGGATGGAGCATTGTGATGAGAAGGCCCTGGAACATTCTGATGACATGCATCATGGAGCTTTGTGATGACAACGGCATGGAGCTTTGTGATTTCAGGGGTCTTGAGCATTGTGATGACCAGTGTCATGGAACCTTGTGATGACCAGGCCGTGGAATATTGTGATGGCAAGGGCCATGGTGCATTGTTATGACAGGGGTAATGGAGCATTTTGATGAGAAATGCATGGAACATTGTTCTGAAATATTTCATGGATTATTGTCATGAGAGTTGGCATGGAGCATTGTGATGACAAGGGCACAGAACACTGTGATACATGGGTCATTCAGGATTGTAATGACAATGGCATGGAGCATTGTGATGAGAAGGGCATCGAGCATTGTGATGACAAGTGTCATGGAGCTTTGTGATGACAAGGACATGGAACAATGTGATGAGAAGATTCATGGAGCATTGTGATGACAATGACATGGAGCATTGTGATGCCAAGTTTCATGGAGCTTTGTGATGAGCAGTCATGGAGCTTTTTGATGACAAGGGCATGGTGCATTATGATGAGAAGGGCAGGAAGCATACTGATGACCGGGTCATGCAGCAATTTGATGAAAAGTGTAAAGGAACATTGTGATATCAGGGGTCTTGGAGCTTTGGGATGAAATGTTCATGGAGAATTTTGATGAGAGGGGTTATGGAACATTGTAATGGCAGGGGTCATGGAACATTGTGATGATAAGGGGATGTAGCATTGGGATGACAGGGTCATGGAACATTGTGATTACAGGGGTGAGGGAGTATTGTGATGACTAGTGATGGTACATTGTGATATCTCTGGTGAGAGAGCATTTTGATGAGAAGTGCATGGACCATTGTGATTACAAGGTTAATGGAGCATTGCGATGACAAAGTTGTGAACCGTTGTGATGAAATGCGTGTGGCACATTGTGATGACAATGGTCATGGAGCATTGTTCTGACAAAGACATGGAGCATTGTGATGAGAAGGGTCACAGAGAATTGTGATGAAAATTTATGGAGCATTGTGGTTACAAAGGTCACAGAGACTTGTGATGACGCGGGCATGGACCATTGTGATGACAAGCGTTATGAAACATTGTGATGACTGGAGTCACGGATCATTGTGATGACAGGGGTCATGGAGCATTGTGATGACAAGGACATGGAGCATTGTGATGACAGGGGCATGGAGCATTGCTCTGACAAGTTTTATAGATTATTGTGATGACAGTGGGCATGGTGCATTGTGACGACAAGGGCATGGAACACTGTGATGAGAAGGTCATGGAGTATTGTGAAGACAGCTGTCAGGGAGCATTGTGATGACATATGTCATGGTCCATTGCGATGACAATGGCATGGAGCATTGTGATGCCAAATGTAATGGAGAATTGTTTTGACAAATAAAATGGAGCATTGTCAAGAATAGGGCATGGAGCACTATGATGACAAGGGCCATTGAAAATTTTCTTGACAAGGTCGAGAAGCATTGTGATGACAAGGTCCTTGAGCATTGTGATGACAAAACCATGGAGCCTTGTGATGACAAGTCTCATGGAGCATACTGATGAAAATGGGCATGGAGCATTGTTATTAAAGGGGTCTTGGAACATGGTGATGACAAGGGCATGGAACATTGTGAGGCGAAAACCAAGGAGCATTCTGATGGCATGCGACATTGAGCTTTGTGATGACAAGGGCATTGAGCATTGTGATTACATGGGTCTTGGAGCATTGTGATGAAAAGGGCATGGATCATTGTGCTGAAAAAGGCATGAGGCCTTGTCATGACAGGGTTCAAGGAGCATACAGACAACAAGTGTCAGGGAGCATTTTGATGACAAGTGTATTGAGCATTGTGATGACAATGGTCATGGAGCATTGTGATGAGAAGACCATTGATAATTGTGATGACACGAGTCATGGGGCATTGTGATGACAAGTGTTATGGAATATTGTGATCACAAGGGTTTGGAGCATTGTTATGAGAGAGGTCATGGAGCATTTTGATTTCATTGTGATGACAATAGCATGAAGCATTATGATGATGGGCATGGTGAATTTTGATGACAGGGTTTATGGATCATTGAGATGAAAAGGGGCATAGAGCATTGTGATTATAGTGTTCTTGGAGCCTTGTGATGAGAAGGGTCAATCAGCTTTGTGATGACAAGACCATGGAACATCGTGATGGCAGAGGTCATGGAGCATTGTTATTACTGGGGTAATGGAGCATTGTGATGGCAAGGGCATGGATCATTGTGATGAGAAGGCCATGGAGCATTCTGATGACATGTGTCATGGAATTTTGTGAAGACATGGGCATGGAGCAATGTGATGAGAGCGTTCATGGAGCATTGTGATGACAATGACATGGAGCATTGTGATGCCAAGGGTCATGGATCTTTGTGATGACAAAGGTCATGGAGCATTTTGATGGCAAGGGCGTTGTGCATGGTGATGAGAAGGGCAGGGAGCATTCTGATGACAGGGTCATGGAGCAATTTGATGAAAACTGTCATGGAACATTTTGATAACAGTTGTTATGGAACATTGCGATGTCAGGGGTCATCGAACATTGTGATGATAAGTGCATGTAGCATTGTGATGACAGGAGTCATGGAAAATTGTGATGACAGTGGTGAGGGAGTATTGTGACAAATAGTGATGTAGCATTGTGATATCAGTGGTGAGAGAGCATTTTGATGAGAAGTACATGGAGCATTGTGATGCCAAATTTTAAGGAGCATTGTGATGACAAGATTGTGCAGCACTGTGATGACAAGCGCTTGGTGCATTGTGATGACATGTGTCATAGAGCACTGTGCTGACAGGCACATGGAGCATTGTGATGACAAGGGTCAAGGAACCTTGTGATGACTAGGCCATGGAACATTGTGATGGCAAGGGTCATGGTGCATTTTTATGACAGGTGTAATGGAGCATTTTGATGAGAAGGGCATGGAACATTGGTCTGAAATGTTTCATGAATTATTGTGATGAGAGTTGGTATGGAGCATTGTGATGACAAGGGCACAGAACACTGTGATACATGGGTCATGCAGGATTGTAATGACAAGGGCATGGAGCATGGTGTTGAGAAGGGAATCGAGCATTGTGATGAAAAGTGTCATGGAGCTTTGTGATGACAAGGGCATGGAGCAAGGTGATGAGAAGGTTCATGGAGCATTGTGATGAAAATGACATGGAGCATTGTGATGCCAAGGGTCATGGAGCTTTGTGATGACAAGTCATGGAGCATAGTGATGACAAATGTCAGAGAGCATTGGGAAGAAATGTTCATGGAGCATTGTGGTTAATTAGGTCACAGAGACTGTTGATGACGAGGGCATGGACCATTGTGATGACAAATGTCATGAACTATTGTGATGACTGGAGTCACGGAGCATGGTGATGACAGGGGTCATGGAGCATTGTGATAACAACGGCATGGAGCATTGTGATGACAAGGGCATGGAACATTGGTCTAATAAGTTGCATGGATTATTGCGATGACAGTTGGAATGGCACATTGTGATGACAAGGGCATGGAGCATTGTGATGACCAGGTCATGCAGTATTGTGAATACTGGTGTCAGGGAGCATGGTGATGACATATGTAATGGCCCTTGTGATGACAATGGCATGGAGCATTGTGATGCCAAGTGTCATGTAGGATTCTGATGACAAAGGTAATGGAGCATTTTGATGACAATGGCTTGGAGCATTGTGATTACAAGGGTCACGGAGCATTGTGCTGGCAAGTGCATGGAGAATTGTGTTGACAATGGTCATTGAGCATTTTGATGACTGGGGTTATGGAACATGGTGATGTCAGGGGTCATGGAACATGGTGATGATAAGGGGATGTAGCATTGTGATGACAGGGTCATGAAACCTTGTTATTACAGGGGTGAGGTAGTATTGTGATGACTAGTGATGGAACATTGTGATATCTCTGGTGAGAGAGCATTTTGATGAGAAGTGCATGGACCACTGTGATTACAACGTTTATGGAGCCTTACAATGACAAGGTTGTGGACCGTTGTGATGAAATGCGCGTGGCACATTGTGATGACAATGGTCATGGAGCATAGTTCTGACAAAGACATGGAGCATTGTAATGACAAGGGTCACAGAGAATTGTGATGAAATGTTCATAGATCATTGTGGTTACAAAGATCACACAGCCTTGTGATGACGCTGGCATGGATCATTGTGATGACAAAAGTTATGAAGCATTGTGATGACTGGAGTCACGGAGCATTGTGATGACAGGGGTCATGGAGCATTGTAATGACAAGAGCATGGAGCATTGTTATGACAGGAGAATGGAGCATTCGTCTAACAAATTTCATAGATTATTGTGATGACAGTGGGCATGGTGCATTGTGATGACAAGGGCATGGAGCACTGTGATGAGAAGGTCATGGAGTATTGTGAAGAAAGTTGTCAGGGAGCATTGTGAGGATATATGTCATGGTCCATTGTGATGACAATGGCATGGATCATTGTGATGCCGAATGTAATGGAGGACTGTGATGACAAATATAATGGAGCACTGTGATGACTAGAGCTTGGAGCATTATGATGACAAGGGCCATTGAGAATTTTCATGACAAGGTCGTGAAGCATTGTGATGACAAGGTCCTGAGCATTGTGATAACAAATCTATGGAGCCTTGTGATGACAAGTCTCATGGAGCATACTGATGAAAAGGGGCATGGAGCATTGTGATTACAGGGGTCTTGGAACATTGTGATGACAAGGGCATGGAACATTGTGAGGAGAAGACCAAGGAGCATTCTGATGGCATGTGTCATTGAGCTTTGTGATGACAAGGCCATGGAACATCGTGATGGCAGGGTCATGGAGCATTGTTATGACAGGTGTAATGGATATTTGTGATGGCCAGGGCAGGGCGCATTGTGATGAGAAGGCCATGGAGCATTCTGATGACATGGGTCATGGAGCTTTGTGAAGACAAGGGCATGGAGCAATGTGATGAGAGCGTGCATGGAGCATTGTGATGACAATGACACGGAGAATTGTGATGTCAAGGCTCATGGATCTTTGTGATGACAAAAGTCATGGAGCATTTTGATAGCAAGGGCCTTGTGCATTGTGATGAGAAGGGCAGGGAGAACTGTGATGACAGGGTCATGGAGCAATTGGATGAAAAGTGTCATGGAACATTTTGATGACAGGTGTTATGGAACATTCTGATGTCGGGGGTCATCGAACATTGTGATGATAAGTGCATGTAGCATTGTGATGACAGGAGTCATGGAACATTGTGATGACAGGGGTGAGGGAGTATTGTGACGAATAGTGATGTAGCATTGTGATATCAGTGGTGAGAGAGCATTTTGATGAGAAGTGCATGGAGTATTATGATGACAATGTTTATGGAGCACTATGATGACAAGGTTGTGGAGCACTGTGATGACAAGCACATGGTGCATTGTGATGACATGTGTCGTGGAGCATTATGCTGACAAACGCATGGAGTATTGTGATGACAAGGTTCATGGAGCATTGTGCTGAGAAAGGCATAGAGCATTGTGATGACAAGGGTCAAAGAGCATTGTGATGAAAAGTTCACTGAGCATTGTGGTTAAAATGGTCACAGAGACTGTTGATGAAGAGGGCATTGACCATTGTGATGACAAAGGACATGAAGAATTGTGATGACTGGAGTCACGGTGCATACTGATGACAGGGGTCATGGAGCATTGTGATGACAAGGGCATGGAATATTGGTCTAATAAGTTTCATGAATTATTGCGCTGAGAGTTGGAATGGCGATTTGTGATGAAAAGGGCATGGAGCATTGTGATGACCAGGTCATGCAGTATTGTGAAGAGAGGTGTCAGGGCACATTGTGATGACATATGTAATGGACCATTGTGATGACAATGGCATGGAGCATTGTGATGCCAAGTGTCATGGAGGATTCTGATGACAAAAGTAATGGAGCATTGTGATGACAATAGCTTGGAACATTGTGATGACAAGTGTCAGGGAGCATTTTGCAGACAAGTGCATAGAGTATTATGATGACAAGAGTCATGTAGCATTCTGATGACAAGCTTTGGGGTATTTTGATGACAATGACATGGAACATTTTGATGAAAACGGCATGGGGCATTGTGATGAAAAAGTCATGGAACCATTCGTGACAGTGTTCAAGGAGCATTCTGACGACAAGTGTCATGGAGCACTGTGATGACAAGTGTATTGCGAATTGTGATGACAAAGGTCATGGTGCATTGTGATGAAAAGGGCATGGAGTATTGTGATTACAGGCATTATGGAGTGTTGTGATGACAAGTGTTATGGAACATTGTTATCACAAGGGTTTGGAGTATTGCGATGACAGAGGTCATGGATCATTTTGATTTCAAGGAGCATGGAGCATTGTGATGACAAGGGCATGAAGCAATGTGATCCCAAGGTTCATGGAGGATTGTGATGACAATTGAAATGGAGTATTGTGATGACAAGCGCATAGAGAATTGTAATGACAGGGTCATGTAGCATTTTGCTGACAAAGGCATGGAGCATTGTGATGACAGGTGTCATGGAGCACTGTGAAGACAAGTGTCAAGGAGCATTGTGAATACACGGGTTATGGCGCATTGGGATGAAAAGGGCATGGATCATTGTGATGACAAGGGTCATGGAGCATTGGGCTGAAAATATTCATGGAGTATTGTGATGACAGGGGTCATGGAGAATTGTGATGACATAGGTCATAGAGAATTTTGATTTCATTGTGCTGACAATAGCCAGAAGCATTATGATGATGGGCATGATGCATTGTGATACAGGGTTCATGGAGCATTGAGATGAAAAGGGGCCTGGAGCATTGTGATTACAGGGGTGTGGTAGCATTGTGATGACAAGGGCATGGAGCATTTTGATGAGAAGGCCATGGAACATTCTGAAGACATGAGTGATGGAGCTTTGTGATGACAAGGGCATTGAGCATTGTGATTATGGGGTCTTGGAGCATTGTGATGACAAGGGTCATGGAGCCTTGTGATGACAATGCCATGGAACATTGTGATAGCAGGGGTCATGGAGCATTGTTATGACAGGGGTAATGGAGCATTGTGATTACAAGGTTTAGGGAGCATTGTGATGACAAATTTGTGGACCGTTGGGATGAAAAGCGTGTGGCACATTGTGATGACAAGGGTCATGGAGCATTTTTCGGACAAAGGCATGGAGCATTTTGATGACAAGCGTCACGGAGCATTGTGATGAAATGTTCATGGAGCATTGTGGTTACAAAGGTAACAGAGCCTTGTGATGACGCGGGCATCGACGATTGTGATGACAAATGTTATGAAGAACTGTGATGACTGGAGTCAAGGAGCATTGTGATGACAGGGTTCATGGAGCATTGTGATGACAAGGGCATGGAGCATTGTGCTGAGAAAGGCAAGGAGCTTTGTGATGACAATGTTAAAGAGCATTGTGATGAAATGTTCATGGAGCATTGTGGTTAAAAAGGTCACAGAGACTGTTGATGATGAGGGCATGGACCATTATGATGAAAAGGTCATGGAGCATTGTGATGACTGGAGTCACGGAGCATTGTGATGACAGGGTTCATGGAGCATTGTGATAACAAGGGCATGGAGCATTGTGATGACAAGGGCATGGATCAATGGTCTAATACATTTCATGGATTATCGTGATGACACTTGGAATGCTGCATTGTGATGACATGGGCATGGGGCATTGTGATGACCAGGTCATGCAGTATTGTGAAGAGAGGTGTCAGGGAGCATAGTGATGACATATGTAGTGGCCCATTGTGATAACAATGGCATGGAGCATTGTGATGCCAAGTGTCATGGAGGATTCTGATGCGAAAGTTAATGAAGCATTGTGATGACAATGGCTTGGAGCATTGTGATGACAAGGGTCAGGGAGCATTTTGCTGACAAGTGCATGGAGAATTGTGATGACAAGGGTCATGGAGAATTCTGATGACAAGATTGTGGAGTATTTTGATGACAATGGCATGCAGCATTGTGATGAAAACGGCATGGGGCATTGTGATGAAAAAGGCATGGAGCCTTTTTGTGACATGGTTCAAGGAGCATTCTGATGACAAGTGTCAGGAAGCATTGTAATGACAAGTGTATTGAGAATTGTGATGACAAAGATCATGGAGCATTGTGATGAAAAGGCCATGGAATATTGTGATGACAGGCATCATGGTGCGTTGTGATGACAAGTGTTATGGGACACTGTGATCACAAGGGTTTGGAGCACTGTGATGACAGAGGTCATGTTTCATTTTGATTTCAAGGAGCATGGAGCATTGTGATGACAAAGGAATGACGCAATGTGATCCCAAGTTTCATGGAGGATTGTGATGACAATGGAAATGGAGTATTGTGATGACAAGCGCATAAAGCATTGTAATGACAAGGTCATGTAGCATTTTGCTGACAAAAGCATGGAGCATTGTGATGACATGTGTCATGGAGCACTGTGATGACAAGTGTCACGGATCATTGTGAATACAGGGGTCATGGAGCTTTGGGATGACAAGGGCATGGATCATTGTGATGACAAGGGTCATGGAGCACTGGGCTGAAAATGTTCATGGAGTGTTGTGATGACAGGGGTCATGGAGCATTGTGATGATATTGGCCATGGAAAATTGTGATGAGTAGGTCGTGGACCATTAGGCTGAAAATGTTCATGGATTATTGTGATAACAGGGGTCATGGAGCATTGTGATGACAAGGGAATGGAGCATGGTGATGACAAGGTCCTTGAGCATTGTGATGAGAAGACTATGGAGACTTGTGATGACAAGTCTCATGGAGCATTCTGATGCAAAGGGGCATGGAGCATTGTGATTACAGGGATCTTGGAGCATTGTGATGAAAAGGGCATGGATTATTGTGTTGAAAAAGGCATGGAGCCTTGTCATTACATGGTTCAAGGAGCATACTGACGACAAGTGTCAGGGAACATTGTGATGTCAATTGTATTGAGCATTGTGATGATATTGGTCATGGAGCATTGTGATGAGTAGGTCGTGCAGCGTTGGGCTGAAAATGTTCATGGATTATTGTGATGACAGGGGTCATGGAGCATTGTGATGACAAGGGAATGGAGCATGGTGATGACAAGGTCCTGGAGCATTATGATGAGAAGACCATGGAGAATTGTGATGACAAGTCTCATGGAGCATTCTGATTGAAAGTGGCATGGAGCATTGTGATTACAGGGGTCTTGGAGCAATGTGATGACAAGGGCATGGAGCATTGTGATTACAGGGAACTTGGAGCATTGTGATGAAAAGGGCATGAATTATTGTAATGAAAAAGGCATGGAGCCTTGTCATGACAGGGTTCAAGGAGCATACTGACGACAAGTGTCAGGGAGCATTGTGATGACAAGTGTATTGAGCATTGTGATGACAAAGATCATGGAGCATTGTGATGAGAAGACCATGGATAATTGTGATGATGAGCGTCATGGGGTGTTGTGATGATAAGTGTTATGGAACATTGTGATCACAAGGGTTTGGAGCATTATGATGACAGAGGTCATGGAGATTATTGATTTCATTGTGATGACAATAGCCTGAAGCATTATGATGATGGGCATGGTGTATTGTGATGACAGGGTTCATGGAGCATTGAGATGAAAAGGGGCATGGAGCATTGCGATTACAAGGGTCTTGGAGCATTGTGATGACATGGGCATGGAGCACTGTGATGAGAAGGCCATGGAACATTCTGATGACATTCGTCATGGAGCTTTGTGATGACAAGATCATGGAGCATTGTGATTTCAGGGGTCTTGAGCATTGTGATGACCAGTGTCATGGAACCTTGTGATGACTAGGCCGTGGAACATTGTTATGGCAAGGGTCATGGTGCATTGTTATGACAGGGGTTATGGAGCATTTTGATGAGAAGGGTATGGAACATTTGTCTGAAATGTTTCATGGATTATTGTGATGAGAGTGGGCATGGAGCACTGTGATGACAAGGGTACGGAACACTGTGATACATGGGTCATTCAGGATTGTAATGACAAGGGCATGGAGCATTGTGATAAGAAGGGCATCGAGCATTGTGATGAGAAGTGTCATGGAGCTTTGCGATGACAAGGGCATGGAGCAATGTGATCAGAGTTTTCATGGAGCATTGTGATGCCAATGACATGGAGCACTGTGATGCCATGGGTCATGGAGCTTTGTGAAGACAAGTCATGGAGCATTTTGATGACAAGGGCATGGTGCATTGTGATGAGAAAGGCAGGGAGCATTTTTATGAACGGGTCATGCAGCAATTTGATAAAAAGTGTAATGGAACATTTTGATGGCAGGGGTTATAGAACATTGTGATGTCAGGGGTCTTGGAGCTTTGGGATGAAAAGGGTCATGGAGCATTTTGATGACAGGGGTTATGGAACATTATGATGTCAGGGGTCATGGAACATTGTGATGATAAAGTGATATAGCATTGTGATGATAGGGTAATGGAACTTTGTGATACCAGGGGTGTGGGAGTATTGTGATGACTAGTGATGGAACACTGTGATATCTCTTGTGAGAGAGCATTTTGATGAGAAGTGCATGGACCATTTTGATTACAAAGTTTATGTAGCATTGCAATGAGAAACTTGTGGACCTTTGTGATGAAATGCACGTGGAACATTGTGATGACAATGGTCATGGAGCACTGTTCTTACAAAGACATGGAGCATTGTGATGACTAGGATCACAGAGAATTGTGATGAAAAGTTCATGGAGCATTGTGGTTACAAAGGTCACAGAGCCTTGTGATGACGCGGGCATGGTCCACTGTGATGACAAACTTTATGAAACATTGTGATAACTGGAGTCACGGAGCATTGAGATGACATGGTTCCTGGAGCATTGTGATGACAAGGGCATGGAGCATTGTGATGATAGGGGCATGGAGCATTAGTCTGACAATTTTCATGGATTATTGTGATGACAGTGGGCATGGTGCATTGTGATGACAAGGGCATGGAGCATTGTGATGAGAAGGTCATGGAGTATTGTGAAGACAGGTGTCAGGGAGCATTGTGATGACATATGTCATGGTCCATTGCAATGACAATGGC
>NW_028294421.1:0-59000 GCF_964341445.2 Mesoplodon mirus | reverse complement strand
AAGGAGCATGGAGCATTGGGATGACAAGGGCATGAAGCAATGTGATCCCAATGTTCATGGAGGACTGTGATGACAATGGAAATGGAGTATTTTGATGAAAAGCGAATAGAGCATTGCAATGAAAAGGTCAGGTAGCATTTTGCCGACAAAGGCATGGAGCATTGTGATGACATGTGTCATGGAGCAATGTGATGACAAGCGTCACATAGCATTGTGAATACAGGGGTCATGGAGCATTGGGATGACAAGGGCATGGATCTGTGTGATGACAAGTATCATGGAGCATTGGGCTGAAAATGTTCATGGAGTATTGTGATGACAGGGATCAGGGAGCATTTTGATGACAAATTCCTGGAGCACTTTGATGAGAAGACAATGGAGACTTGTGATGACAAGTCTCATGGAGCATTCTGAAGAAAAGGGACATGCAGCATTGTGATTACAGGGGACTTGGTGCATTGTGATGACAAGGGCATGGAGCATTGTGAGGAGAAGGCCATGGAGCATTCTGATGACATGCGTCATTGAGCTTTGTGATGACAAGGGCATGGAGCATTGTGATTAAAAGGGCATGGATCATTGTGATGAAAAAGGCATGGAGACGTGTCATGACAGTGTTAATGGAGCATACTGATGACAAGTGTCAGGGAGCATTTTGATGACAAGTGTATTGAGCATTGTGATGACAAAGGTCATGGAGCATTGTGATTAGAAGACCAAGGATAATTGTGATGACGAGCGTCAAGGGGCATTGTGATGACAAGTGTTATGGAATATTGTGATCACAAGGGATTGGAGCATTGTTATGACAGAGGTCATGGTGCATTTTGATTTCATTGTGATGACAATAGCATGAGACATTATGATTATAGACATGGTGCATTGTGATGACAGTGTTAATGGATCATTGAGATGAAAAATGGCATGGAGCATTGTGATTACAGGGTTCTTGGAGTGTTGTGATGAGAAGGGTCATGGAGCCTTGTGATGACAAGGCCATGGAATATCGTGATGGCAGGGGCATGGAGCATTGTTATGAGAGGGGTAATGGAGCATTGTGATGGCAAGGGCATGGATCATTGTGATGAGAAGGCCATGTAGCATTCTGATGACATGTGTCATGGAGCATTGTGATGACAATGACATGGAGCATTGTGATGCCATGGGTCAGGGCTCTTTGAGATGACAAAGGTTATGGAGCATTTTGATGGCAAGGGCGTTGTGCATTGTTATGAGAAGGGCAGGGAGAATTGTGATGACAGGTTCATGGAGCAATTTGTTGAAAATTTTCATGGAACATTTTGATGACAGGTGTTATGGAACATTGTGATGTCAGGGGTCATCGAACATTTTGATGATAAGTGCATGTAGCATTGTGATGACAGGAGTCATGGAACATTGTGATGACAGGTGGGAGGGTTTATTGTGACAAATAGTGATGTAGCATTGTGATATCAATTTTGAGAGAGCATTTTGATGAGAAGTGCATGGAGGATTATGATGACAATGTTTATGGAGCATTGTGATGACAAGATTGTAGAGCACTGTGATGACAAGCGCATGGTGCATTTTGATGACATGTGTCATGGAGCATTGTGCTGACAAGCGCAAGTAGCATTGTGATGACAAGGGTCATGGAGCATTGTGCTGAAAAAGGCATAAAGCATTGTGATGACAAGGGTCAAAGAGCATAGTATGAAAAGTTCATGGGGCATTGTGGTTAAAATGGTCACAGAGACTGTTGATGACGAGGGCATGGACCATTGTGATGAGAAAGGTCATGAAGCATTGTGATGACTGGAGTCACGGAGGATTGTGATGACAGGGGTCAGGGAGCATTGTGATAAGTAGGGCATGGAGCACTGTGATGACAAGGGCATGGAACATTAGTCTAATAAGTTCCATGGACTGTTGTGATGACAGTTCGAATGGCACATTGTGATGACAAGGGCATGGAGCATTGTGATGACCAGGTCATGCAGTATTGTGAAGAGAGGTGTCAGGGAGCATTGTGATGACATATGTAATGGCCCATTGTGATGACAATGGCATGGAGCATTGTGATGCCAAGTGTCATGGAGGATTCTGATGACAAAGGTTATGGAACATTGTGATGACAATGGCTTGGAGCATTGTGATGACATGGGACAGGGAGCATTGTGCTGACAATTGCATGGAGAATTGTGATGAAAACCACATGCGGCATTGTGATGAAAATGTCATGGAGCCTTTTCGTGACAGGTTTCAAGGAGCATTCTGATGACAATGTCAGGGAGCATTGTGATGACATGTATATTGAGAATTATGATGACATAGGTTATGGAGCATTGTGATGAAAAGGGCATGGAGTATTGTGATGACAGGTATCATGGTGCGTTGTGATGACAAGTGTTATGGAAGATTGTGATCACAAGGTTTTGGAGCATTGTGATGACAGAGGTCATGGATCATATTGATTTAAAGGAACATGGAGCATTGTGATGACAAGGGCATGAAGCAATGTGATCCCAAGGTTCATGGAGGATTGTGATGACAATGGAAATGGAGTATTGTGATGAGAAGCGCATAGAGCATTTTAATGACAAGGTCATGTAGCAGTTTGCTGACAAAGGCATGGAGCATTGTGATGACATGTGTCATGGAGCACTGTGATGACAAGAGTCATGGACCATTGTGAATACAGGGGTCATGGAGCATTGGGATGACAAGGGCATGGATCATTGTGATGACAAGTGTCATGGAGCACTGGGCTGAAAATATTCATGGAGTGTTGTGATGACATGGGTCATGGAGCATAGTGATGAGTAGGGAATGGAGCATTGTGATGACAAAAGTCCCGTATCATTGTGTTTTCAGGAGTCATGGAGTGTTGTGATGACAGTGGTCATGGAGCATTGTGAAGATATTGGCCATGGAGTATTGTGATGTGTAGGTCGTGGAGCATTGAGCTGAATATGTTAATGGATTATTGTGATGACAGGGGTCATGGAGCATTGTGATGACAAGCGAATGGAGAATGGTGATGACAATATCCTGGATCTTTCTGATGAGATGACCATGGAGACTTGTGATGAGAAGTCTCACGGAGCATTCTGATGAAAAGGGGCATGGAGCATTGTGATTACAGGGGTCTTGGAGAATTTTGATGACTAGGGCATGGAGCATTGTGATGAGAAGGCCATGGGCATTCTGATGACATGCTTCATGGAGTTTTGTGATGACAAGCACATGGAGCATTGTGATGAGAGTGATCTTGGAGCATTGTGATGAAAAGGGCATGGATCATTGTGATGAAAAAGTCATGGAGCCTTTTCATGACAGGGTTCAAGGAGCATAATGACGACAAGTGTCAGGGAGCATTGTGATGACAAGTGTATTGAGCATTGTGATGTCAAAGGTCATGGAGCATTGTGATGAGAATACCATGGATAATTGTGATGATGAGCGTCATGGGGATTTGTGATGATAAGTGTTATGGAACATGGTGATCACAAGGGTTTGGAGCATTATGTTGACAGAGGTCATGGAGAATTTTGATAGAATTGTGATGACAATAGCCTGAAGCATTATGATGATGGGCATGGTGCATTGTGATGACAGGGTTCATGGAGCATTGAGATGCAAAGTGGCATGGAGCATTGTGATTACAGGGGTCTTGGAGCATTGTGAGGTCAAGGGTCAGGGAGCCTTGTGATGACAAGGCCGTGGAACATTGTGATGGCAGGGGTCATGGAGCATTTTTATGACAGAGGTAATGGAGCATTGTGATGAGAAGTGCATTGAGCATTGGCCCGAAAGTTTTCATGGATTATTGTGATGAGAGTGGGCATGGAGCACTGTGATGACAAGGGCACGGAACACTGTGATACATGGGTCATGGAGGATTGTGATGAAAAGGGCATGGAGCATTTTGATGAGAAGGGCATCAAGCATTGTGATGACAACTGTCATGTAGCATTTTGATGACAAGGGCATGGAGCAATGGGATGAGAGTGTTCAGGGAGCATTGTGATGACAATGACATGGAGCATTGTGATGCCAAGGGTCATGGAGCTTTGTGATGACAACGGTCATGGAGCATTTTGATGACAAGCGTGTGGTGCATTGTGATGAAAAGGAAAGGGAGCATTTTGATGACAGGTTCATGCTGCAATTTAATGAAAAGTGTCATGTAACATTTTGACGACAGGGGTTACAGAACATTGTGATGCCATGGGTCATGGAGCTTTGGGATGAAATGTGTCATGGAGCATTGTGATGACAGTGGTTATGGTATATTGTGATGTCACGGGTCATGGAACATTGTGATTACAGGGTTGAGGGAGGATTGTGATGACTAGTGATGGAACATTGTGATATCTCAGGTGAGAGAGCATTTGGATGAGAAGTGCATGGAACATTGTGATTAAAAGGTTTATGGAGCATATCAATGACAAGGTTTTGGATCATTTTGATGAAAAGCGCATGGCACATTGTGATGACAAGGGTCATGGAACATTGTTCTGACAAAGGCATGGAGCATTGGGATAACAAGTGTCACGGAGCATTGTGATGAAAAGTTCATGGAGCATTGTGGTTACAAAATTCACAGAGCCTTGTGATGACGCGGGCATGGACCGTTGTGATGACAAACGTTATGAAGCATTGTGATGACTGGAGTCATGGAGCATTGTGATGTCAAAAGTAATTTAGCATTGTGATGACAATGGCTTGGAGCATTGTGATGACAAGGTTCAGGGAGCATTGTGCTGACAAGTGCATGGATAATTGTGATGAAAAAGGTCATGGAACATTCTGATGACAATCTTGTGGAGTATTTTGATGACAATGGCATGGAGCATTGTGATGAAAACGGCATGGGGCATTGTAATGAGAAAAGCATGGAGCCATTTCGTGACAGGGTTCAAGGAGCATTCTGACGGCAAGTTTCAGGAAGCATTGTAATGACAAGTGTATTAGAATTGTGATGACAAAGGTTATGGAGCATTGTGATGAAAAGGCCGTGGAGTATTGTGATGACAGGCATCATGGAGCGTTGTGATGACAAGTGTTATGGAACATTGTGATGACAAGGGTTTGGAGCATTGTGGTGACAGAGGTCATGGATCATTTTGATTTCAAGGAGCATGGAGCATTGTGATGACAAGGGTATGAAGCAATGTGATCCCAAGGTTCATGGAGGATTGTGATGACAATGGTAAGGAGTATTGTGATGACAAGCGCATAGAGCATTGTAATGACAAGGTCATGTAGCATTTGCTGACAAAGGCATGGAGCATTGTGATGACAGGTGTCATGGAGCACTGTGATGACAAGCGTCACGGAGCATTGTGAATACAGGGGTCATGGAGCATTGGGATGACAAGGGCATGGTTCAATGTGATGGCAAGGGTCATGGAGCATTGGGCTGAAAATGTTCATGGAGTATTGTGATGACAGGGGTCATGGAGCATTGTGATGACTTGGGAATGGAGCATTTTGATGACAAGAATTCCGGATCATTGTGTTGTCAGGTGTCATGGAGTGTTGAGATGACAGTGGTCATGGTGCATTGTGATGATATTGGCCATGGAGAAATGTGATGAGTAGGTCGTGGAGCATTGTGATTACAGGTGTCTTGATGCATTGTGATGAAAAGGGCATGTATCGTTGTGAAGAAAAAGGCATTGAGCCTTGTCATGACAGTGTTCAAGGAGCATACTTACGACACGTGTCAGGTAGCATTGTGATGATAAGTGTGTTGAGCATTTGATGACAAAGGTCATAGAGCATTGTGATGAGAAGACCATGGATAATTGTGATGATGAGCGTCATGGGGTGTTGTGATGATAAGTCTTATGGAACATTGTGATCACAAGGGTTTGGAGCATTATGATGACAGATGTCATGGAGAATTTAGATTTCATTGTGTTGACAATAGCATGAAACATTATGATGATGGGCATGGTGCATTGTGATGACTGTGTTCATGGAGCATTGAGATGAAAAGGGGAATGGAGCATTGTGATTACCGGTGTTTTGGAGCATTCTGATGGCTAGGGCATGGAGCATGGTGATGAGAAGGTCATTGAAAATTCTGATGACATGCATCATGGAGCACTGTGATGACAAGGGCATGGAGCATTGTGATTACAGGGGTCTTGGGGAATTGTGATGACAAGGATCATGCAGCCTTGTGATGACATGCCGTTGAACAATGTGATGGCAGGTGTCATGGAGGATTGTTATGACAGAGGTAATGGAACATTGTGATGAGAAGGGCATTGAGCTTTGGTCTAAAATATTTCATGGATTATTGTAATGAGAGTGGGCATGGAGCATTGGGATGACAAGGGCACGGAACACTGTGATACATGGTTCATGGAGGATTGTAATGACCAGGACATGGAGCATTGCGATGAGAAGGGCATTGAGCATTGTGATGACAAGTGTCATGGAGCTTTGTGATGACAAGGGCATGGAGCAATGTGATGAGAGTGTTCATGGAGCATTGTGATGACAATGACATGGAGCATTGTGATGCCAAGGGTCATGGAGATTTGTGATGACAAATAACAGGGAGCATTTCGATGACAATGGTGTGGTGCATTGTGATGAGAAGGGCAGGGAGCATTTTGATTACAGGTTCATGCAGAAATTTGATTAAAATATAATGGAATATTTTGAGGACAGGGGTTATAGAACATTGTGATGTCAGGGGTCATGGAGCTTTGGGATGAAAAGGGTCATGGAGCATTTTGATTACAGCGGTTATGGAAGATTGTGATGTCCGGGATCATGGAACATTGTGATGATAAGGTTATGTAGCACTGTGATGACAGGGGTCATGGAATATTATGATTACAGGGGTGAGGGAGTATTGTGATGACTAGTGATGGAACATTGTGATTTCTCTCGTGAGAGAGCATTTGGAGGAGAAGTGCATGGAGCATTGGGATTACAAGGTTTATGAAGCATAGCGATGACAAGGTTGTGGACCAATGTGATGAAAAGCACGTGGCACATTGTGATGACAAGGGTCGTGGAGCATTGTTCTGACAACGGCATGGAGCATTGTGATGACAAGGGTCACGGAGCATTGTGATGAAAAGTTCATGGAGCGTTTTGGTTACAAAGGTCACAGAGCCTTGTGATGACATGGGCAAGGTCCGTTTTGATGACAAACATTATGAAGCATTGTGATGACTAGAGTCACGGAGCACTGTGATGATAGGGGTCATGGAGCATTGTGATGACATGGGCATGGAGCATTGTGATGACAGAGGCATGGAGCATTGGTCTGACAAGTTTCATAAATTATTGTGATGACAGTGGACATGGTGCATTGTGATGAAAAGGGTATGGATCATGGTGATGAGAAGGTCATGGAGTATTGTGAAGACAGGTGTCAGGGAGCATTGTGATGACATATGTCATGGTCCATTGCGATGATAATGGCATTGAGCATTGTGATGCCAAATGTAATGGAGGATTGTGATGACAAATACAATGGAGCATTGTGATGACTAGGGCTTGGAGCACTATGATGACAAGGGCCATTGAGAATTTTCATGACAACGTCGTGAAGCATTGTGATGACAAGGTCCTGGAGCATTGTGATGAGAAATCCATGGAGCCTTGTGATGACAATCTCATATAGCATACTGATAAAAAGGGGCATGGACCATTGTGATTACAGGGGTCTTGGAACATTGTGATGACAAGGGCATGGATCATTGTGAAGAGAAGGCCAAGGAGCATTCTGAGGACATGCGTCATTGAGCTTTGTGATGACAAGCGCATGGAGCATTGTGATTACAGGGGTCTTGTAGCATTGTGATGAAAAGGGCATTGAATATTGTGATGAAAAATGCATGGAGCCTTGCCATGACAAGGTTCAAGGAGCATACAGACAACAAGTGTCATGGAGCATGCTGATGACAAGTGTATTGAGCATTGTGATGACAAAGGTCATGGAACATTGTGATGAGAAGGCCATGGAGCATTCTGCTGACATGTGTCATGGAGATAAGTGATGACAAGGGCATGGAGCAATGTGATGCCATGGGTCATGGATATTTGTGATGACAAAGGTCATAGAACATTTTGATGACAAGGGCGTTGTGCATTGTAATGAGAAGTGCAGGGAGCATTTTGATGACATGGTCACGGAGAAATTTGATGAAAAGTGTCATGGAACATTTTGATGACAGGGGTTATGGAACATTGTGATGTCATGGGTCATCGAACATTGTGATGATAAGTGCATGTAGCATTGTGATGACAGGAGTCATGGAACACTGTGATGACAGAGGTGAGGGTGTATTGTGTCGAATAGTGAAGTAACATTGTGATATCAGTGGTGAGAAAGCATTTTGATGAGAAGTGCATGGAGCATTGTGATGACAAGGTTTATGGAGCATTGTGATGACAAGATTGTGGAGCACTGTGATGACAAGCGCATGGTGCATTGTGATGACATGTGTCATGGAACATTGTGCTGACAAGCGCATGGAGCATTGTGAGGACAAGGGTCATGGAGCATTGTGCTGAGAAAGGCATAGAGCATTGTGATGACAAGGGGCAAAGAGAATTGTGATGAAAAGTTCATGGAGCATTGTGGTTAAAAAGGTCACAGAGACTGCTGATGATGAGGGCATGGACCATTGTGATGATAAAGGTCATGAAGCACTGTGATGACTGGAGTCACGGAGCACTGTGTTGACAGGGGTCATGGAGCATTGTGATGAAAAGGGGCATGGAGCATTGTGATGACAAGGGCATGTATCATTGGTCTCATAATTTTCATGAATTATTGTGATGACTGTTGGAATGGTGCATTGTGGTGACAAGGGCATGGAGCATTGTGATAAAGAGGTCATGCTGTATTGTGAAGACTTGTGTCATGGAGCATTGTGATGACAGGTTTCATGCAGCATGTGATGACTAGGGAATGGAGCATAGTAATGACAAGAGTCCCGGATCATTGTGTTGTCAGGTGTCATGGAGTGTTGTGATGACAGTTGTCATGGTGCACTGTGATGATATTGGTCATGGAGCATTGTGATGAGAAGGTTATGGAGCATTGTGCTGATAATATTCATGGAGTATTGTGATGACAAGAACATGGAGAAATGTGATGACAAGGGTCATGGAGCATTCTGATGACAAGCTTGTGGAGTATTTTGATGACAATGGCATGGAGCATTGTGATGAAAACGGCATGGGGCATTGTGATGAAAATGGCATGGAGCCCTTTCCTGACAGGGTTCAAGGAGCATACTGATGACAAGTGTCTGGGAGCCTTGTGATGACAAATGTTTTGAGAACTGTGATGACAAAGTTCATGGAGCATTGTGATGAAAATTGCATGGATTATTGTGATGACAGGCATCATGGAGCATTGTGATGACAAGTGTTATGGAACATTGTGATCACAAGGGTTTGGAGCATTGTGATGACAGAGATCATGGATCATTTTGATTTCTAAGGAGCATGGAGCATTGTGAGGAGAAGGGCATGAAGCAATGTGATCCCTAGTTTCATGGAGGATTGTGATGACAATGGAAATGGAGTATTGTGATGCCAAGCGCATAGAGCATTGTAATGGAAAGGTCATGTAGCATTTTGCTGACAAAGGCATGGAGCATTGTGATGACATGTGTCATGGAGCCCTGTGATGACAAGCGTCACGGAGCATTGTGAATACAGTGGTCATGGAGCATTGGGATGACAAGGGCATGGATCATTGTGATGACAAGGGTCATGGATCACTGGGCTGATAATGTTCATGGAGTGTTGTGATGACAGGTGTCATGGAGCATTGTGATGACTATGGAATGGAGCATTGTGATGACAAGGGTTGCGGATCATTGTGTTGTCAGGTGTCATGGAGTGTTGTGATGACAGTGGTCATGGAGCATTGTGATGATATTGGCCACGGAGCATTGTGATGAATAGATCTTGGAGCATTGGGCTGAAAATACTCATGGATTATTGTGATGACATGGGTCATGGAGCATTGTGATGAGAAGGGAATGGAGCATGGTGATGACAAGTTCCAGGAGCATTGTGATGAGAAGACCATGGTGACTTGTCATGACAAGTCTCATGGAGCATTCTGATGAAATGGGGCATGGAGCATTGTGATTACAGCAGTCTTTGAGCATTGTGATGACTAGGGCATGGAACACTGTGATACATGTGTCATGGGTCATAGAGGATTGTGATGACAAGTCATGGAGCATTGTGATGACAAGGGCATGTAACATTGTGATGACAGGAGCATGGAGCATTTGTCTGACAAGATTCATAGATTATTGTGATGACAGTGGACATGGTGCATTGTGATGACAAGGGCATGGAGCTTTGTGATGACAAGGGCATGGAGCATTGTGATGAGGAGGTCAGGGCGTATTGTGAAGACAGGTGTCAGGGAGCATTGTGATGACATATGTCAAGGTCCATTGCGATGACAATGGCATGGAGCACTGTGATGCCAAATGTAATGGAAAATTGTGATGACAAATATAATGGAGCATTGTGATGATTAGTGCTTGGAGATTTATGATGACAAGGGCCGTTGAAAATTTTCATGACAAGGTCGAGAAGCATTGTGATGACAAGATCCTGGATCATTGTGATGACAAAATCATGGAGCCTTGTGATGACAAGTCTCAAGAAGCATACTGATGAAAAGGGGCATGGAGCATTGTGATTACAGGGGTCTTGGAACATTGTGATGACAAGGGCATGGAGCATTGTGTGGAGAAGACCAAGGAGCATTCTGATGGCATGCGTCATTGAGCTTTGTGATGACAAGGGCATGGATCATTGTGATTACATGGGTCTTGGAGCATTGTGATAAAATGGGCATGTATCATTGTGATGAAAAATGCATGGAGCCTTGTCATGACAGGGTTCAAGGAGCATACTGACTACAAGTGTCAGGGAGCATTGTGATGACAAGTGTTTTGAGCACTGTGATGACAAAGATCATGGAGCATTGTGATGAGAAGACCATGGATAATTGTGATGACGAGCGTCATGGGGCATTGTGATGACAAGTGATATGGAATATTGTAATCACAAGGGTTTGGATCATTGTTATGACGGAGGTCATGGAGCATTTTGATTTCATTGTGATAACAATAGCATGAAGCATTGTGATGATGGGCATTGTGCATTGTGATGACAGGGTTCATGGATCTTTGAGATGAAAAGGGGCATAGAGCATTGTGATTACAGGGTTCTTGGAGCATTGTGTTGAGAAGGGTCATGGAGCTTTGTGATGAGAAGGCCACAGAATATCGTGATGGCAGTGGTCATGGGGCATTGTTATGACAGGGGTAATGGAGCATTGTGATGACAAGGGCATGGAGCATTTTGATGACAAGGCCATGGAGCATTTTGAAGACGTGTCATGGAGCTTTGTGAAGACAAAGGCATGGAGCAATGTGATGAGAGCGTTCATGGAGCATTGTGATAACAATGACATGGAGCATTGTGATGCCAAGGGTCATGGATATTTGTGATGACAAAGGTCATGGAGAATTTGAAGGCAAGGGCGTTGTGCATTGTGATGAGAAGGGCAAGGAGCATTCTGATGACAGGGTCATGGAGCAATTTGATGAAAAGTGTCATGGAACATTTTGATAACAGGTGTTATGGAACATTGTGATGTCAAGGGTCATCGAACATTGTGATGATAAGTGCATGTAGCATTGTGATGAAAGGAGTCATGGAACATTGTGATGACAGGGGTGAGGGAGTATTGTGACACATAGTGATGTAGCATTGTGATATCAGTGGTGAGAGAGCATTTTGATGAGAAGTGCATGGAGCACTGTGATGACAAGGTTTATGGAGCATTGTGATGACAAGATTGTGGAGCACTGTGATGACAAGCGCATGGTGCATTGTGATGACATGTGTCATGGAGCATTGTGCTGACAAGCGCATGGAGCATTGTGATGACAAGGGTCATGGAGCATTGTGCTGAGAAAGGCATAGAGTATTGTGATGACAAGGGTCAAAGAGCATTGTGATGAAAAGTTCATGGAGCATTGTGGTTAAAAAGGTCACAGAGACTGTTGATGAGGAGGGCATGGACCATTGTGATGACAAAGGTCATGAAGCATTGTGATGACTGGAATCACGGAGATTTGTGATGACAGGGATCATGGAGCATTTTGATAACAAGGGCATGGAGCATTGTGATGACAAGGTCATGTAACATTGGTCTAATAATTTTCATGGATTATTGCAATGACAGTTGGAATGGCACATTGTGATGACAAGGGCATGGAGCATTGTGATGACCAGGTCATGCAGTATTGTGAAGACAGGTTTTAGGGAGCATTGTGATGACATATGTAATGGCCCATTGTGATGACAATGGCATGGAGCACTGGGATGCCAAGTGTCATGGAGGATTCTGATGACAAGGTAATGGAGCATTGTGATAACAATGGCTTGGAGCATTGTGATGACAAGGGTCAGGGAGCATTGTGCTGACAAGTGCATGGAGAATTGTGATGACAAGGGTCATGGAGCATTCTGAAGACAAGCTTGTGGAGTATTTTGATGACAATGGCATGGAGCATTGTGAAGAAAACAGCATGGCACATTGTGATGAAAAAGGCATGGAGCCTTTTCGTGACAGGGTTCAAGGAGCATTCTGATGACAAGGGTAAGGGAACATTGTGATGACAAGTGTATTGAGAATTGTGATGACAATGGTCATGGAGCATTGTGATGAAAAGGGCATGGGGTATTGTGATGACAGGCATCATGGAGCGTTGTGATGAAAAGTGTTATGGAACACTGTGATCACAAGGGTTTGGAGCATTGTGATGACAGAGGTCATGGATCATTTTGATTTCAAGGAGCATGGAGCATTGTGATGACAAGGGCATGAAGCAATGTGACCAAAATGTTCATGGAGGATTGTGATGACAATGGAAATGGAGTATTGTGATGACAAGCGCATAGAGCAGTGTAATGACAAGGTCATGTAGCATTTTGCTGACAAATGCATGGAGCATTGTGATGACATGTGTCATGGAGCACTGTGATGACAAGTGTCACGGAGCATTGTGAATACAGGGGTCATGGAGCATTGGGATGACAAGGGCATGGATCATTGTGATGACAAGTGTCATGGAGCACTGGGTTGAAAATGTTCATGGAGTGTTGTGATGACATGGGTCATGGAGCATTGTGATGACTAGGGAATGGAGCAATGTGATGACAAGAGTCCCGGATCATTGTGTTGTCAGTTGTCATGGAGTGTTGTGATGACAGTGGTCAAGGAGAATTGTGATGATATTGGCCATGGAGCATTGTGATGAGTAGGTCGTGGAGCTTTGGGCTGAAAATATTCATGGATTATTGTGATGACAGGGGTCATGGAACATTGTGATGACAAGGGAATGGAGCATGGTGATGACAAGGTCCTGGAGCATTGTGATGAGAGTAGCATGGAGACTTGTGATGACAAGTCTTATGGAGCATTTTGATGAAAAGGGGCATGGAACATTGTGATTACAGGGGTCTTGGAGCTTTGTGATAACTAGGGCATGGAGCATTGTGATGAGAAGGCCATGGAGCATTCTGATGACATGCGTCATGGAGTTTTCTGATGACAAGGGCAAGGAGCATTGTTATTACAGGGATCTTGGAGCATTGTGATGAAAAAGGCATGGATCATTGTGATGAAAAAAGCATGGAGCCTTGTCATAACAGGGTTCAAGGAGCATACTGACGACAAGTGTCAGGGAGCATTGTGATGACAAGTGTATTGAGCATTGTGATGACAAAGATCATGGAGCATTGTGATGAGAAGACCGTGGATAATTGTGAAGATGAGCGTCATGGGGTGTTTTGATGATAAGTGTTATGTAACATTGTGATCGCAAGGATTTGGAGCATTTTGATGACAGATGTCATGGAGAATATTGATTTCATTGTGATGACAATAGCTTGAAGCATTATGATGATGGGCATGGTGCATTGTGATGACAGGGTTCATGGAGCATTGAGATGAAAAGGGGCATGGAGCATTGTGGTTACAAGGGTCTTGGAGCATTGTGATGACAAGGGCATGGAGCATGGTGATGAGAAGGCCATGGAACATTCTGATGACATGCGTCATGGAGATCTGTGATGACAAGGGCATGGAGCATTGTTATTTCAGTGGTCTTGAGCATTGTGATGACAAGTGTCATGGATCCTTGTGATGACTAGGCCGTGGAACATTGTGATGGCATGGGTCATGGTGCATTGTTATGACAGGTGTAATGGAGCATTTTGATGAGAAGGGCATGGAATATTGGTCTGAAATTTTTCATGGATTATTGTGATGAGAGTGCGCCTGAAGCATTGTGAGGACAAGGGCACGGAACAGTATGATACATGGGTCATGCAGGAATGTAATGACAAGGGCATGGAGCATTGTGATGAGAAGGGCATAGAGCATTATGATGACAAGTGTCATGGAGCCTTCTGATGACAAGGGCATTGAGTAATGTAATGAGTGGTTTCATGGAGCATTGTGATGACAATGACATGGAGCATTGTGATGCCAAGGGTCATGGAGCTTTGTGATGACAAGTCATGGAGCATTTTGATGACAAGGGCATGATGCATTGTGATGAGAAAGGCAGGGAGCATTTTGATGACCGGGTCATGCAGCAATTTGATGAAAATTGTAATGGAATATTTTGATGGCAGGGGTTATAGAACATTGTGATGTCAGAGGTCTTGGAACTTTGGGACGAAAAGGGTCATGGAGCATTTTGATGACAGGTGTTATGGAACATTGTGATGTCAGCATTCATGGAACATTGTGATGATAAAGGAATGTAGCATTGTGATGACAGGTTCATGGATCATTGTGATTACAGGGGTGAGGGAGCATTGTGATGACTATTGACTGAACACTGTGATATCTCCGGTGAGAGAGCATTTTGATGAGAAGTGCATGGAGCATTGTGATTACAAGGTTTATGGAGCATTGCAATGAGAAGGTTGTGGACCATTCTGATGAAATGTGCGTTGCATATTGTGAAGACAATGGTCATGGAGCATTGTTCTGAGAAAGACATGGAGCATTGTGATGACAATGGTCAAAGAGAATTGTGATGAAATGTTCATGGAGCATTTTGGTTACAAAGGTCACAGAGACTTGTGATGACACGGGCATGGACCATTGTGATGACAAACGTTATGAAACAGTGTGATGACTAGAGTCACGGAGCATTGTGATGACAGGGGTCATGGAGCATTGTGATGACATGTGTCATGGAGCATTGTGCTGACAAGTGCATGGAGCATTGTGATTACAAGGGTCATTGAGCATTGTGCTGAGAAAGGCATAGAACATTGTGATGACAAGGGTCAAAGAGCATTGTGATGAAAAGTTCATGGAGCATTTTGGTTAAAATGCTCACAGAGATAGATGATGACGAGGGCATGGACCATTGTGATGACAAAGGTCATGAAGCACTGTGATGACTGGAGTCACAGAGCATTGTAATGGCAGGGGTCATGGAGCATTGTGATGATGAGGGCATGGAGCATTGGTCTAATAAGTTTCATGTATTATTGCGATGACAGTTGGAATGGCGCATTGTGATGACAAGTGCCATTGAAAATTTTCATGACAAGTTCGAGAAGCATTGTGATGACAAGGTCCTGGAACACTGTGATGACAAAACCATGGTTGCCTTGTGATGAAAAGTCTCATGGAGCATACTGATGAAAAGGGGCATGGAGCATTGTGATTACAGTTGTCTTGGAACATTGTGATGACAAGGGCATGGAGCACTGTGAGGAGAAGACCAAGGAGCATTTTGATGGCATGCATCCTTTAGCTTTGTGATGACAAGGGCATGGAGCATTTTGATTATATGGGTCTTGGAGCATTGTGATGAAAAGGGCATGGATCATTGTGAGGAAAAAGGCATGGAGCCTTGTCATGACAGGGTTCAAGGAGCATACAGACAACAAGTGTCAGGGAGCATTTTGATGACAAGTGTATTGAGCATTGTGATGACAAGGGTCATGGAGCATTTTGCTGAGAAAGGCATAGAGCATTGTGATGACAAGGGTCAAAGAGTATTTTGATGAAAAGTTCATGGAGCATTGTGATGAAAATGAAATATAGCATTGTGATGCCAAGGGTCATGGATCATTGTGATGACAAAGGTCATGGAGCATTCTGATGGCACGGGCATTGTGCATTGTCATGAGAAGGGCAGGGAGCTTTTTGATGACAGGGTCATGGAGCAATTTGATGAAAAATGTCATGGAACATTTTGATGACAGGTTTTATGGAACACTGTGATGTCAGGTGTCATGGAGCATTTTGTTGAAAAGGGTCATGGAGCATTTTGATGACAGGTGTTATGGAACATTGTGATGGCAGGGGTCATCGAACATTGTGATTATAAGTGCATGTATCATTGTGATGACAGGAGTCATGGAACATTGTGATGACAGGGGTGAGGGGGTATTGTGACCAATAGTTATGTAGCATTGGGATATCAGTGGTGAGAGAGCATTTTGATGAGAAGTGCATGGAGCATTGTGATGAGAAGTTTTATGCAGCATGGTGATGAGAAGTTTGTGGAGCACTGTGATGACAAGCGCATGGTGCATTGAGATGACATGTGTCATGAAGCATTGTGCTAACAAGCGCATGGAGCATTGTGATGACAAGGGTTATGGAGCATTGTGCTGAGAAAGGCATAGAGCATTGTGATGTCAAGGGTCAAAGAGCATTGTGATGAAAACTTCATGGAGCATTGTCGTTAAAAAGGTCACAGAGACTGTTGATGTCGAGGACATGGACAATTGTGATGACAAAGTTCATGAAGCATTGTGATGACTGGAGTCACGGAGCATTGTGATGACAGGGGTCATGGAGCATTGTGATAACAAGGGCATGGAGCATTGTGATGACAACGGCATGGAGCATTGGTCTAATAAGTTTCAAGGATTCTTGTGATGACAGTTGGAATGGCGATTTGTGATGACAAGGGCATGGAGCATTGTGATGACCAGGTCATGCAGTATTGTGAAGACAGGTGTAAGGGAGAATTCTGATGACATATGTAATGGCCAATTGTGATGACAATGGCATGGAGCATTGTGATGCCAAGTATCATGGAGGATTCTGATGACAAAGGTAATGGAGCATTGTGATGACAATGGCTTGGAGTATTGTGATGACAAGGGTCATGGAACATTGGGCTGAAAATGTTCATGGAGTATTGTGATGACAGGTGTCATGGAGCATTGTGATGACTAGGGAATTGAACACTGTTATGACAAGAGTCCCGAATCATTGTGTTGTCAGGTGTCATGGAGTGTTACGATGACAGTGGTCATGGAGCATTTTGATGATATTGGCCAATGAGCATTGTGATGAAAAGACCTTGGGTAATTGTGATGTCGAGCATCATGGAGCACTGTAATGACATGGGGCATGAAGCATTGTGATGAAAGGTGTCAGGGAGCATTGTGATGACAGGGGTCATGGAGCATTGTGATGACAAGGGCATGGAGCTTTGTGATGACATGTGAATGGAGCATTGTGATGACAAGTGCATGGAACATTGCAATGTCAAGTGGATGGAGAATAGTGATGACAAGAGCAAGTAACATTTTGATGAGAAGTGTCATGTAGCATTGTGATGACAAGGACGTGGAGAATTGTGATGACAAGGGACATGGAGCATTGTGATAACCAGGGCATGGTGCATTGTGATGACAGGGGACATGGAGCATTATTATGAGTATGGCCATGGTGCATTCTGACATAAGATATCACTTATGAAAGGAATGTAAACATGGCTACATATGAACTGATTTAGGGAAGAGAACAGAGTCTCAGATTTAGAAAACAATCTAACGCTTGCTTAAGGGGAAAGAGAGGTGGGGAGATGCACAAAACATAAATTGATATTAGCACAGGTACCGTTCCATAATCCAAAAACAGAAGAGACAAGCCCTACTCCTTCCTCAGTGAACGGACCTCAACATCCCTATTCCCCACAGAGAAATATATCTGACTAGTAAGAATTTTAAAACCTATGTATTGATATGTCTCCGTAAGTGAACCAAGTGTGTCTAGAACGACATAAACATGGCAGTGAGAATCAGCTCAAACCCACTATAAAAATGAATTTCAAAACAAAACATAAAAACAGTAAAATTCTTACACAATACCTTCAGGGGTTCTGATGAAACCTGGAATGACCCTATCTACAATGACAGCTGGATGTGGCATAAGGCTGGTCACTTGGGACTGAGAGCATTGGTGAGATTGGGTGAAAAAATGCAGACCCTTTAAAGCAATAATGCCTGCCACCCATTCCATGGTTCCCAACTCTCCAGGTAGAAGGGAATATCACTACAGTTATAACGTGTATGGAAACCTAGAGAATGGAAACCATCTGATGGTGAAAGGTTTCTAAAACTCTACTTGTACTCCAGTTTGACATTCCAACTGCTTTACTATCAATCTCCCAACTTGGAAAGTCAGCCACTATAACCTCCTGGTTCGCACAGTTGGCGAATTGTGCACAGGATATAAGGGAAGAGAGAGAACCAATGAGAGAGTAGCTGTAGGCATTTGGACGGCCACATGTCTCTCAAATTTCCCGTCACAAAGAGGAATTAACCAAAGTCTCATCCTGCCCCCCAGAACCAGTATAAGTCTAGAAGCAAAACTTTTGATTTGTGGTCATCTCACAAAAACGCGAGTTGAAAAATGGAGCTCAGGGCCACAGCATTTCAATAATATGCAGAGTTATAAAGGACTACTCGCTGCCAAAAATCTGTTGAGGGAAAGCCACGAGGCGGAAGGGAAAATGAGGAAGAATGGCATGAAACAGATTTCAAGAGGTACATTGGAATCGCCTTTAAACACAGGAAAAGCATTACAACTTCGAAAATTATGGAAATGGCCATAAAGGGCATATGGGTTTTCACGTGAATATATTCAGGAGAAAACGCATATGCCCTTTATGGACAAGCAATTAAGCGGGCAATGCAAATCGGCACTACAAAGAAGTATCACTTCCCACCGGTCAAAAGGGACATCCGCAAAAAGTGTAAAAACCAGAAAGGCAAGACAGGCCCTGGAGAACAGGGAGCCTTGTTATGCTGATGGGCGGGATGTAAATTGCCAACTGCCTCTCTGGAGGAGTGTATTGTGTTCCCTAAAACAAGTAAAAAACAGAGCTACAGAGCCAAGGGCACTTCCAGTCTAGGGAATATACCTTGGGAAAACTGAAAATAAATAAGACAGATCGACACTAAAATTCAGGGCTGCACTGCTTAAAAAAACCTCAACTTGCGTACACCTTAAATATCCCAGGAAAGACAAAAATGGTTCAAGAAATTGTGGTACTTACGTACGATGGAATATCCCTCAGCCATGAAATCAATATCATAAGGCCAGTAGCAGCAAAATGAGTGGATTTAGGTACGATAATTCTAAGTGAAATAAGTCACACAGAAAAAGAAACTTATCATAAGATATCACTTATGAAGATCCTGTAAACATGGCTACACATGAACTGAGTTAGGAAAGAGAAGAGAGACTCACATTTAAAAAACACGCTTATGCCTGCTTAAGGGGGAAGGAGAGGTGGGGTGATGCATAAAATCAGAGTTTGATATTAGTACAGGTACCTTTCCAAAAACCAAATACGGAATAGAAAAGACCTACACCTTCCTCAATGAAAGGGACTCAACACCCCATATTCACCACAGAGTAATATATGTTACTAGTATGAATCTTAAAACTTATGTATTGATATGTCTCCATAAGGGAATCAAGTGTGTCTAGACAGGCATAAACATGACAGTGAGAATCAGCTCAAACGCACTATGAAAAGGAATTTCAAATACAAAACAAAAAAACAGCGAAATTTCTTACAATTCCTTCAGGGTCTCTGATGAAACCTGAAATGACCCTATGTACAATGACAGCTGGATGTGGCATAAGGCTGGATACTTGGGACTGAGAGGATTGTTGAGATTGGGTGAGCAAATGCAGACCCTTTAAAGCAATAATGAGTGGCACCCATTCCATGGGTCCCAACTCTCCATGTTGAAGGGAATATTACTACAGCTATAACATGTACGGGAAACCTAGAGAATGGACACACAGTAAACATGAAAGGTCTCTAAAATTCAACTAATAGTCCCTCTCCTGGTGCTCCGGTTGGCCTTTCCAACTGCTTTACTATCAATCTCCCAACTTGGAGAGACAGCCCCTTTAACCTCCTGGTTCTCACAGGTTGCCAATTTGGCAGAGGATGAAAGGGAAGAGGGAGAACCAATGAGAGAGTAGCTGTTAGGCATTTGGACGGGAACATGTCCCTCTAATTTCCCGGCCGGAAGAAGAATTAACCAAAGTCTCAGCCACCCACCGGACACCAGTATAGGTCCTGAACCAAAGTTTGGACTTGCATTCAACTCACAAAAAAAGGGGTTGAAAAATGGAGCTCAAGGGAACAGCAATTCACAAACTGGCAGAGAAATATAGGACAACTATCGTCCAAATATCTGTTTAATGGAAGGCAACGAGGCAGACCTGAAATTGAGGCAGAATAGCAGCAAACAGATTTCAAGAGGTACGTTGGAATCACCTTTATAACACAGGAAGAGGGGCACAACTTCGACAATGATGCACTTGGCCAAAAAGGGCGTATTCCTTTTCTCCTGTATATATTCAGGAGAAAACGAATACGCCATTTTTGGCCATCCAGCAAGCGGGCAATGCAAATCTGCACTACAAAGAATTATCTCCTCCAACCAGTCAAAAGGGATATCTGCAAAATGTGTAAAAAGCAGAAAGGCATGACAGGCCCTGGAGAACTGGGAGCCTTGTTATGCTGATGGGCGGGATGTAAATTGACAACTGCCTCTCTGGAGGAGTGCATTGTGTTCCCCAAAACAAGTAAATAACAGAGCTACAGAGCCAAGGGCACTTCCAGCCTAGTGAATATACCATGGGAAAACTGAAAATCAATAAGACAGAGCCACCCCCCAAATTTAGGGCTGCACTGCTTACAAGAACCTCAACTTGTGTACATCTTAAATATCCCAGGAAAGATAAAAATGGTTCAAGAAATTGGGGTACATATGTACGATGGACTATCCCTCAGCCATGAAATGAATGTCATAAGACCAGTAGCAGCAAAATGAGTGGATTTAGGTACGATGATTCTAAGTGAAATAAGTCACAGAGAAAAAGAAACTTATCATAAGATATCACGTATGAAGGTCCTGTAAACATGGCTACACATGAACTGAGTTAGGAAAGAGAACAGAGTCTCACATTTAGAAAAAACTCTTATGCCTGCTTAAGGGGGAAGGAGAGGTGGGGTGATGCATAAACACAGAGTTTGATATTAATACATGTACCTTTCCAAAAATGAGATATGGAATAGACAAGACCTACACCTACCACAGTGAAAGGCACTCAAAACTCCATATTACCTGCAGAGGAATATATCTGACTAGTAAGAATCTTATAACCTATTTATTGATATGTCTCCATGAGGCACTCAAGTGTTTCTAGACTGGCATAAACATGGCAGTGAGAATCAGCTCACACCCACTATAAAAAGGAATTTCAAACACACACAAAAAAGAGGAAATTCTTTACAATTTCTTCAGGGTCTTTGACGAAACCTGGAATGACCCTATCTACATCGACAGCTGGATGTGGCATAAGGCTGGACAATTCGGACTGAGGGGATTGGTGAGATTGGGTGAACAAATGCAGACCCCTTAAAGCAATAATGTGTGGCACCCATTCCATGGGTCCCAACTCTCCATGTTGAAGGGAATATTACTACAGATATAACATGTATGGGAAACCTAGAGAAAGTACACTCTGTGAATACGAAAGGTTTCTAAAACTCAACTAATAGTCCCTCTGCTGGTGCTCTGGTTTGACTTTCCAACTGCTTTACTATCAATCTCCCAACTTGGAGAAACAGCCCCTTTAACTTCCTAGTTTGCCCAGGTTGCCAATTTGGCAGAGGATGAAAGGGAAGAGGGAGAATCACGGAGAAATTAGCTGTTAGGCATTTGAACGGTCACATGTCACTCTAATTTCATGTCAGGAAGGAGAATTAACCAAAGGCTCAGCCAAGCACAGTAAACCAGTATAGGTCGTGAAGCAGTCTTTTGGACTTGCATTCAGCTCACAAAAACGAGTTCAAAAAAGGAGCTCAGGGGCACAGCAATTCACAAACAGGCAGAGTAATAAAGGACAACTATCATCCAAAAATCTGTTGAGTGAAGGCAACGAGGCGGACTTGAAAGCGAGGCAGAATAGCAGGAAACAGATTTCAAGAGGTACGTTGGAATTGCCTTGAAAGAACAGGTAGAGGGCACAACTTTATCAATGATGCACTTCGCCAAATAGGGTGTATGCATTTTCTCCTGAATATAATTAGGAGAAATCACATACGCCCTTTTTCACCAAGCAAGCAAGTGGGCAATGCAAATCTGCACTACAAATAAGTATCACTTCCCACCGGTCAAAAGGGACATCCACAAAATAGGTAAAAACCAGTAAAGCAAGAGAGGCCCTGGAGAACAGCGAGCCTTGTAATGCTGATGGGCGGGATGTAAATTGCCAACTGCCTCTATGGAGGAGTGCATTGTGTTCCGTAAAACAAGTAATCAACAGAGCTACAGAGCCAAGGGCACTTCCAGTATAGGGAATACACCTTGGAAAAACTGAAAATGAATAAGACAGAGCCACCCCAAAATTTAGGGCTGCACTGCTTACAAGAACGTCAACTTGGGTACAACTTAAGTATCCCAGGAAAGATAAAAATGGTTCAAAAAATTGTGGTACTTACGTATGCTGGAATATCCCTCAGCCAAGAAATCAATGTCATAAGACCAGTAGCAGCAAAATGAGTGTATTCAGGTATGATGACTCTAAGTGGAATAAGTCACACAGAAAAAGAAACTTATCATAAGATATCACTTATGAAGATCCTGTAAACATGGCTACACATGAACTGAGTTAGGAAAGAGAAGAGAGTCTCACATTTAGAAAACACGCCTATGGCAGCTTAAGGGGGAAGGAGAGGTCGGGAGATGCATAAAACCAGAGTTTGATATAAGCAGAGGTACCGTTCCAAAAACCAAGTATGGAATAGACAAGACCTACACCTTCCTCAGTGAAAGGGATTCAAAACCCCATATTTCCCACAGAAAAATATAACTGACTAGTAAGAATCTTAAAACCTATGTATTGATATGTCTACGTAAGAGAATCAAAAATTTCTAGACTGGCATAATCATGGCAGCGAGAATCAGCTCAAACCCAATATAAAAAGGAAATTCAAAAACAAAACAAAAAAACAGGGAAATTCTTTACACTTTCTTCAGGGTCTCTGATAAAACCTGGAATGACCCTATCTACAACGACAGCAGGATGTGGCATAAGGCTGGACACATGGGACAGAGAGGATTGGTGAGATAGGGTGAGCAAATGCAGACCCTTTGAAGCAATAATGCAAGGCACCCATTCCATGGGCTCCAACTCTCCAGGTTGAAGGGAATATTACTACAACTATTACATGTACGGGAAACCTAGAGAATGGACACACTGTGAATACAAAAGGTCTCTAAAACTCAACGAATAGTCTCTCTCCTGGTACTCCGGTTTGACTTTCCAACTGCTTTACTATCAATCTCCCAACGTGGAGAGACAGCACCTTTAACCTCCTGTTTTGCACAGGTTGCCAATTTGGCAAAGGATGAAAGGGAAGAGGGAGAACCAAAGAGAGAGTAGCTGTTAGGCATTTGGACGGACACATTTCACTCTTATTTCCCAGGAGGAAGAAGAATTAACCAAAGTCTCAGCCACCTACTGGCAAGCAGTATAGGTCCTGAACCAAAATATGGGACTGGCGTTCAGCTCACTAAAAACGAGTTAAAAAAAGGAGCTATAGGGCAGAGCAATACACAAACAGGCAGAGTAATAAAGGACAACTGTCATCCAAAAATCTTTTGAGGGAAGGCAATGAGGCGAACTTGAAAGGGAGGCAGAATAGCAGCAAACAGATTTCAAGAGGTACGTTGGAATTACCTTTAAAGCACAGGAAGAGGGGCACAACTTCGACAATGATGCACTTGGCCAAAAAGGGTGTATGCGTTTTCTCCTGAGTATATTCAGGAGAAAACACATACGCACTTTTTGGCCAAACAAGCAAGCGAACAATGTAAGTCTGCACTACAAAGAAGTATCAATTCCCACCGGTCCAAAAGGACATCCACAAAAAGGGAAAAAACCAGAAATTCAAGACAGGCCCTGGAGAACAAGGAGCCTTGTTATGCTGATGGGCGGGATGGAAATTGCCAACTGCATCTCTGGAGGAGTGCATTGTGTTCCCTAAAACAAGGAAACAACAGAGCTCCAGAGCCAAGGGCAGTTCCAGTCTAGGGAATATACCTTGGGAAAACTGAAAATCAATAAGACAGAGCCACCCCAAAATTTAGGGCTGCTCTGCTTACAAGAACCTCAACTTGGGTACAGCTTAATTATCCCAGGAAATATAAAAATGATTCAAAAAATTGTGGTACATACGTATGATGGATTATCCCTCAGCCATGAAATCAATGTCATAAGACCAGTAGCAGCAAAATGAGTGGATTCAGGTACGAAGATTCTAAGGGAAATAAGTCACACAGAAAAAGAAGCTTATCATAAGATATCCCTTATGAAGATCCTGTAAACATGGCTACACATGAACTGAGTTAGGAAAGAGAACAGAGTCTCACATTTAGAAAACACTCTTATGCCTGCTTAAGGGGGAAGGAGAGGTGGGGTGATGCATAAAACCAGAGTTTGATATAAGCACAGGTACCGTTCCAAAAACCAACTATGGAATAGACAAGACCTACCTATACCTTCCTCAGTGAAAGTGACTCAAAACCCCATATTTCCCGCAGAGGAATATATCTGACTAGTAAGAATCTTAAAACCTAAGTATTGATATGTCTCCGTAAGGGAATCAAGTGTGTCTAGACTGGCATACACATGGCAGCGAGAACCAGCTCAAACCCACTATAAAACGGAATTTCAAAAACAAAACACAAAAACAGGGAAATTCTTTACAATTCCTTCAGGGTCTCTGATGAAACCTGGAATGACCCTGTCTAAAATTACAGCTGGATGTGTCATAAGTCTGGACACTTGGGACTGAGAGGATTGTTGAGATTGTGTGAGCAAATGCAGACCCTTTAAAGCAATAATGCATGGCACCCATTCCATGGGTCCCAACTCTCCAGGTGGAAGGGAATATTACTACAGCTAAAACATGTACGGGAACCCTAGAGAATGGACACATTGTGAATACGAAAGGTTTCTAAATCTCAACGAATATTCCCTCTCCTGGTGCTCCAGTTTGACTTTCCAACTGCTTTACTATCAATCTCCCAACTTGTAGAGACAGCCCCTTTAACCTCCTGGTTCTCACAGTTTGCCAATTTGGCAGAGGATGAAAGGGAAGAGGGAGAACCAATGAGAGAGTAGCTGTTAGGAATTTGGACGGGCATATGACATTCTAATTTCCCGGCAGGAAGAAGTATTAACCAAAGTTTCAGCCACCCACCGGGAACCAGTATAGGTCCTGAACCAAAATTTTGGACATGCGTTCAGCTCACAAAAAACGAGTTGAAAAATGGACCTCAAGGGCACAGCAACTCACAAATTGGAAGAGTAATAAAGGACAACTATCATCCAAAAATCTGTTGAGGGAATGCAACGAGGCAGACTTGAATGCGACACAGAATAGCAGGAAACAGATTTCAAGAGGTACGTTGGAAACACCTGTAAAGCACAGGAACAGGGGCACAACTTCGACAATGATGCACTTGGCCAAAAAGGGCGTATGCATTTTCTCCTGAATATATGCAGGAGAAAACGCATACGACATTTTTGGCCAAGCAAACAAGCGGGCAATGCAAATCTGCACTACAAAGAAGTATCACTTCCCACCGGTCATAAGGGACATCCACAAAATGTGTAAAACCAGAAAGGCAAGACAGGCCCTGGAGAAGAGGGGGCCTTGTAATGCTGATGGGCAGGATGTAAATTGCAAACTGCCTCACTGGAGGAGTGCATTGTGTTCCCTAAAACAAGTAAACAACAGAGCTACAGAGCCAAGGGCACTTCCAGTCTAGGGAATATACCTTGGGAAAACTGAAAATCAATAAGACAGTGCCACCCCCAAATTTAGGGCTGCACTGCTTACAAGAACCTCAACTTGTGTACACGTGAAATATCCCAGGAAAGATAAAAATGGTCCAAAATTTGTGCTACTTACGTACGATGGAATATCCCTCAGCCATGAAATCAATGTGATAAGACCAGTAGCAGCAAAATGAGTGGATTAAGGTACGATGATTCTAAGTGAAATAAGTCACACAGAAAAAGAAGCTTATCATAAGATATCACTTATGAAGATCCTATAATCATGGCTATAAATGAACTGAGTTAGGAAAGAGAAGAGAGTCTCACATTTAGAAGACACTCTTATGCCTGCTTAAGGGGGAAGGAGAGGTGGGGTGATGCATAAAACCAGAGTTTGATATAAGCACAGGTACCATTCCCAAAACCAACTATGGAATAGACAAGACCTACGTATACCTTCCGAAGTGAAAGTGACTCGAAATCCCATATTTCCCGCAGAGGAATATATCTGAATAGTAAGAATCTTAAAACCTATGTATTGATATGTCTCCCTAAGGGAATCAAGTGTGTCTAGACTGGCATACACATGGCAGCGAGAACCAGCTCAAACCCACTATAAAATGGAATTTCAAAAACAAAACACAAAAACAGGGAAATTCTTTACAATTCCTTCAGGGTCTCTGATGAAACCTGGAATGACCCTGTCTAAAATTACAGCTGGATGTGTCATAAGTCTGGACACTTGGGACTGAGAGGATTGTTGAGATTGTGTGAGCAAATGCAGACCCTTTAAAGCAATAATGCATGGCACCCATTCTATGGGTCCCAACTCTCCAGGTTGAAGGGAATATTACTACAGCTAAAACATGTACGGGAACCCTAGAGAATGGACACACTGTGAATACGAAAGGTTTCTAAATCTCAACGAATATTCCCTCTCCTGGTGCTCCGGTTTGACTTTCCAACTGCTTTACTATCAATCTCCCAACTTGTAGAGACAGCCCCTTTAACCTCCTGGTTCTCACAGTTTGCCAATTTGGCAGAGGATGAAAGGGAAGAGGGAGAACCAATGAGAGAGTAGCTGTTAGGAATTTGGACGGGCATATGACATTCTAATTTCCCGGCAGGAAGAAGTATTAACCAAAGTTTCAGCCACCCACCGGGAACCAGTATAGGTCCTGAACCAAAAATTTGGACATGCGTTCAGCTCACAAAAAACGAGTTGAAAAATGGAGCTCAAGGGCACAGCAACTCACAAATTGGAAGAGTAATAAAGGACAACTATCATCCAAAAATCTGTTGAGGGAATGCAACGAGGCAGACTTGAATGCAACACAGAATAGCAGGAAACAGATTACAAGAGGTACGTTGGAAACACCTGTAAAGCACAGGAACAGGGGCACAACTTCGACAATGATGCACTTGGCCAAAAAGGGCGTATGCATTTTCTCCTGAATATATGCAGGAGAAAACGCATACGACATTTTTGGCCAAGCAAACAAGCGGGCAATGCAAATCTGCACTACAAAGAAGTATCACTTCCCACCGGTCATAAGGGACATCCACAAAATGTGTAAAACCAGAAAGGCAAGACAGGCCCTGGAGAAGAGGGGGCCTTGTAATGCTGATGGGCAGGATGTAAATTGCGAACTGCCTCACTGGAGGAGTGCATTGTGTTCCCTAAAACAAGTAAACAACAGAGCTACAGAGCCAAGGGCACTTCCAGTCTAGGGAATATACCTTGGGAAAACTGAAAATCAATAAGACAGTGCCACCCCCAAATTTAGGGCTGCACTGCTTACAAGAACCTCAACTTGTGTACACGTGAAATATCCCAGGAAAGATAAAAATGGTCCAAAATTTGTGCTACTTACGTACGATGGAATATCCCTCAGCCATGAAATCAATGTGATAAGACCAGTAGCAGCAAAATGAGTGGATTAAGGTACGATGATTCTAAGTGAAATAAGTCACACAGAAAAAGAATCTTATCATAAGATATCACTTATGAAGATCCTATAATCATGGCTATAAATGAACTGAGTTAGGAAAGAGAAGAGAGTCTCACATTTAGAAGACACTCTTATGCCTGCTTAAGGGGGAAGGAGAGGTGGGGTGATGCATAAAACCAGAGTTTGATATAAGCACAGGTACCATTCCCAAAACCAACTATGGAATAGACAAGACCTACGTATACCTTCCTCAGTGAAAGTGACTCAAAATCCCATATTTTCCGCAGAGGAATATATCTGAATAGTAAGAATCTTAAAACCTATGTATTGATATGTCTCCCTAAGGGAATCAAGTGTGTCTAGACTGGCATACACATGGCAGCGAGAATCAGCTCAAACCCACTATAAAAAGAATTTCAAAAACAAAACACAAAAACAGGGAAATTCTTTACAATTCCTTCAGGGTCTCTGATGAAACCTGGAATGACACTGTCTAAAATGACAGCTGGATGTGGCATAAGGCTGGACACTTGGGACTGAGAGGATTGGTGAGATTGGGTGAGCAAATGCAGACCCTTTAAAACAATAATGCATGGCACCCATTCCATGGGTCCCAACTCTCCAGGTTGAAGGGAATATTACTACAGTTATTACATGTACGGGAAACCTAGAGAATGGACACACAGTGAATACGAAAGGTTTATAAAACTCAACGAATATTCCCTCTCCTGGTGCTCCGGTTTCACTTTCCAACTGCTTTACTATCAATCTCCCAACTTGGAGAGACAGCCCCTTTAACCTCCTGGTCCTCACAGGTTGCCAATTTGACAGAGGATGAAAGGGAAGAGGGAGAACCAATGAGAGAGTAGCTGTTAGGCATTTGGACGGGCATATGTAACTCTAATTTCCCGGCAGGAAGAAGAATTACCAAAGTCTCAGCCACCCACCGGGAACTAGTATAGGTGCTGAACCAAAATTTTGCACATGCGTTCAGCTCACAAAAAACGAGTTGAAAAATGGAGCTCATTGACACAGCAATTCACAAACTGGCAGAGTAATAAAGGACAACTATCATCCAAAAATTTGTTGAGGGAAGGCAACGAGGCAGACTTGAAAGCGAGGCAGAATAGTAGGAAACAGATTTCAAGAGGTACGTTGGAATCACCTGTAAAGCACAGGAAGAGGGGCACAACTTCGACAATGATGCACTTGGCCAAAATTGGCGTATGCGTTTTCTCCTGAATATATTCAGCAGAAAACGCATACACCCTTTTTGCCCAAACAAGCAAGCGGACAATGCAAATCTGCACTACAAAGAAGTATCACTTCCCACCGGTCAAAAGGGACATCCACAAAATGTGTAAAAACTAGAAAGGCAAGACTGGTCCTGGAGAACAGGGAGCCGTGTTATGCTGATGGGCACGATGTAAATTGCCAACTGCCTCTCTGGAGGAGTGCACTGTGTTCCCTAAAACAAGTAAACAACAGAGCTACAGAGCCAAGGGCACTTCCAGTCTAGGGAATATACGTTGGGAAAACTGAAAATCAATAAGACAGTGCCACCCCCAAATTTAGGGCTGCACTGCTTACAAGAACCTCACCTTGGGTACACCTGAAATATCCCAGGAAAGATAAAAATGGTTCAAAAAATTGTGGTACTTACGTATGATGGAATATCCCTCAGCCAGGAAATCAGTGTCATAAGCCCAGTAGCAGCAAAATGAGTGGATTCAGGTACGATGATTCTAAGTGAAATAAGTCACACAGAAAAAGAAGCTTATCATAAGATATCACTTATGAAGATCCCGTAAACATGGCTACACATGAACTGAGTTAGGAAAGAGTACAGAGACTCACATTTAGAAAACACTCTTATGCCTTCTTAAGCGGGAAGGAGAGGTGGGGTGATGCATAAAACCAGAGTTTGATATAAGCACAGGTACTGCTCCAAAAACCAACTATGGAATAGACAAGACCTACACCTTCCTCAGTGAAAGGGACTGAAAACACCATATTTCCCGCAGAGGAATACATCTGACTGGTAAGTATCTTAAAACCTATGTATTGATATGTCTCCATAAGGGAATGAAGAGTGTGTAGACTGGCATAAACTTTGCAGCGAGAATCAGCTCAAACCCACTATAAAAAGGCATTTGAAAAACAAAACAAAAAATTCTTTACAATTCCTTCAGGGTCTCTGATGAAACTTGGAATGACCCTATCTACAATGACAGCTGAATGTGGCATAAGGCTAGACACATGGGACTGAGAGGATTCGTGAGATTGGGTAAGCAAATGCAGACCCATTAAAGCAATAATGCATGAATCCCATTCCATGGGTCCCATGTCTCCAGGTTGAAGGGAATTTTACTACAGCTATAACATGTACGGGAAACCTAGAGAATGGACACACTGTGAATACGAAAGATCTCTAAAACTCAAAGAATACTCACTCTCCTGGTGCTCCGGTTTGACTTTCCAACTGCTTTACTATCAATCTCCCATTTTGGAGAGACAGCATCTTTAACCTCCTGGTTCGCACAGGTTGCCAATTTGGAAGACGATGAAAGGGAAGAGGGAGAACCAATGAGAGAGTAGCTGTTAGGCATTTGGACGGGCATATGTCACTCTTATTTCCCGTGAGGAAGAAGAATTAATCAGTGTCTCAGCAACCCACTGGGAACAAGTATATGTCTTGAACCAAAATATTAGACTTGCGTTCAGCTCACAAAAAACGAGTAAAATAATGGAGCGCAGGGGCACAACAATTCACAAACTGCCAGAGTAATAAAGGACAACTATCGTCCAAAAATCTGTTGACGGAAGGCAATGAGTTGGACTTGAAAGCGAGGCAGAATAGCAGGAAACAGATTTCAAGAGGTACGTTGGAATCCCCTTTAAAGCACAGGAAGAGGGGCAAAACTTCGACAATGATGCACTTGGCCAAAAAGGGCGTGTGTGTTTTCTCCTGAATATATTCAGGAGAAAATGCATACGCCCTTTTTGGCCAAACAAGCAAGCCGGCAATGCAAATCTGCACTACAAAGTAGTATCACTTCCCACCGGTTAAAAGGGACATCCACAAAATGGGTAAAAACCAGAAAGGCAAGACAGGCCCTGGAAAACAGGGAGTCTTGTTATGCTAATGGGAGGGATGTAAATTGCCAACTACCTCTCTGGAGGAGTGCATTGTGTTCCCTAAAACAAGGAAACAACAGAGCTACAGAGCCAAGGGCACTTCCCCTCTAGGGAATATACCTTTGGAAAACTAAAAATCAATAAGACAGAGCCAACCCAAAATTTAGGGCTGCACTGCTTACAAGAACCTCAACCTGGGTACACCTTAAATATCACAGGAAAGATAACATTGGTTCAAAAAATTGTGGTACTTACGTACGATGGAATATCCCTCAGCCATGAAATCAATGTCACAGGAGCAGTAGCAGCAAAATGAGTGGATTCAGGTACGATGATTTTAAGTGAAATAAGTCACACAGAAAAAAAAGCTTATCATAAGATATCACTTATGAATTTCCTGTAAACATGGCTACACATGAACTGAGTTAGGAAAGAGAACAGAGTCTCACATTTAGAAAACACTCTTATGCCTGCTTAAGGGGGAAGGAGAGGTGGGTTGATGCATAAAACCAGAGTTTGATATAAGCACAGGTAACGTTCCAAAAACCAACTATGGAATAGACAAGATCTACCTACAACATCCTCAGTGAAAGGGACTCAAAATCCCATATTTCCCGCAGAAAAATATATCTGACTAGTAAGAATCTTAAAACCTATGTATTGATATGTCTCTGTAAGGGAATCAAGTGTGTCTAGACTGGCATAAACATGGCAGCAAGAATCAGCGCAAACCCACTATAAAAAGGAATTTCAAAAACAAAACACAAAAACAGGGAAATTCTTTACAATTCCTTCAGGGTCTCTGATGAAACCTGGAATGACCCTGTCTAAAATTACAGCTGGATGTGTCATAAGTCTGGACACTTGGGACTGAGAGGATTGTTGAGATTGTGTGAGCAAATGCAGACCCTTTAAAGCAATAATGCATGGCACCCATTCCATGGGTCCCAACTCTCCAGGTGGAAGGGAATATTACTACAGCTAAAACATGTACGGGAACCCTAGAGAATGGACACATTGTGAATACGAAAGGTTTCTAAATCTCAACGAATATTCCCTCTCCTGGTGCTCCAGTTTGACTTTCCAACTGCTTTACTATCAATCTCCCAACTTGTAGAGACAGCCCCTTTAACCTCCTGGTTCTCACAGTTTGCCAATTTGGCAGAGGATGAAAGGGAAGAGGGAGAACCAATGAGAGAGTAGCTGTTAGGAATTTGGACGGGCATATGACATTCTAATTTCCCGGCAGGAAGAAGTATTAACCAAAGTTTCAGCCACCCACCGGGAACCAGTATAGGTCCTGAACCAAAATTTTGGACATGCGTTCAGCTCACAAAAAACGAGTTGAAAAATGGACCTCAAGGGCACAGCAACTCACAAATTGGAAGAGTAATAAAGGACAACTATCATCCAAAAATCTGTTGAGGGAATGCAACGAGGCAGACTTGAATGCGACACAGAATAGCAGGAAACAGATTTCAAGAGGTACGTTGGAAACACCTGTAAAGCACAGGAACAGGGGCACAACTTCGACAATGATGCACTTGGCCAAAAAGGGCGTATGCATTTTCTCCTGAATATATGCAGGAGAAAACGCATACGACATTTTTGGCCAAGCAAACAAGCGGGCAATGCAAATCTGCACTACAAAGAAGTATCACTTCCCACCGGTCATAAGGGACATCCACAAAATGTGTAAAACCAGAAAGGCAAGACAGGCCCTGGAGAAGAGGGGGCCTTGTAATGCTGATGGGCAGGATGTAAATTGCAAACTGCCTCACTGGAGGAGTGCATTGTGTTCCCTAAAACAAGTAAACAACAGAGCTACAGAGCCAAGGGCACTTCCAGTCTAGGGAATATACCTTGGGAAAACTGAAAATCAATAAGACAGTGCCACCCCCAAATTTAGGGCTGCACTGCTTACAAGAACCTCAACTTGTGTACACGTGAAATATCCCAGGAAAGATAAAAATGGTCCAAAATTTGTGCTACTTACGTACGATGGAATATCCCTCAGCCATGAAATCAATGTGATAAGACCAGTAGCAGCAAAATGAGTGGATTAAGGTACGATGATTCTAAGTGAAATAAGTCACACAGAAAAAGAAGCTTATCATAAGATATCACTTATGAAGATCCTATAATCATGGCTATAAATGAACTGAGTTAGGAAAGAGAAGAGAGTCTCACATTTAGAAGACACTCTTATGCCTGCTTAAGGGGGAAGGAGAGGTGGGGTGATGCATAAAACCAGAGTTTGATATAAGCACAGGTACCATTCCCAAAACCAACTATGGAATAGACAAGACCTACGTATACCTTCCGAAGTGAAAGTGACTCGAAATCCCATATTTCCCGCAGAGGAATATATCTGAATAGTAAGAATCTTAAAACCTATGTATTGATATGTCTCCCTAAGGGAATCAAGTGTGTCTAGACTGGCATACACATGGCAGCGAGAACCAGCTCAAACCCACTATAAAATGGAATTTCAAAAACAAAACACAAAAACAGGGAAATTCTTTACAATTCCTTCAGGGTCTCTGATGAAACCTGGAATGACCCTGTCTAAAATTACAGCTGGATGTGTCATAAGTCTGGACACTTGGGACTGAGAGGATTGTTGAGATTGTGTGAGCAAATGCAGACCCTTTAAAGCAATAATGCATGGCACCCATTCTATGGGTCCCAACTCTCCAGGTTGAAGGGAATATTACTACAGCTAAAACATGTACGGGAACCCTAGAGAATGGACACACTGTGAATACGAAAGGTTTCTAAATCTCAACGAATATTCCCTCTCCTGGTGCTCCGGTTTGACTTTCCAACTGCTTTACTATCAATCTCCCAACTTGTAGAGACAGCCCCTTTAACCTCCTGGTTCTCACAGTTTGCCAATTTGGCAGAGGATGAAAGGGAAGAGGGAGAACCAATGAGAGAGTAGCTGTTAGGAATTTGGACGGGCATATGACATTCTAATTTCCCGGCAGGAAGAAGTATTAACCAAAGTTTCAGCCACCCACCGGGAACCAGTATAGGTCCTGAACCAAAAATTTGGACATGCGTTCAGCTCACAAAAAACGAGTTGAAAAATGGAGCTCAAGGGCACAGCAACTCACAAATTGGAAGAGTAATAAAGGACAACTATCATCCAAAAATCTGTTGAGGGAATGCAACGAGGCAGACTTGAATGCAACACAGAATAGCAGGAAACAGATTACAAGAGGTACGTTGGAAACACCTGTAAAGCACAGGAACAGGGGCACAACTTCGACAATGATGCACTTGGCCAAAAAGGGCGTATGCATTTTCTCCTGAATATATGCAGGAGAAAACGCATACGACATTTTTGGCCAAGCAAACAAGCGGGCAATGCAAATCTGCACTACAAAGAAGTATCACTTCCCACCGGTCATAAGGGACATCCACAAAATGTGTAAAACCAGAAAGGCAAGACAGGCCCTGGAGAAGAGGGGGCCTTGTAATGCTGATGGGCAGGATGTAAATTGCGAACTGCCTCACTGGAGGAGTGCATTGTGTTCCCTAAAACAAGTAAACAACAGAGCTACAGAGCCAAGGGCACTTCCAGTCTAGGGAATATACCTTGGGAAAACTGAAAATCAATAAGACAGTGCCACCCCCAAATTTAGGGCTGCACTGCTTACAAGAACCTCAACTTGTGTACACGTGAAATATCCCAGGAAAGATAAAAATGGTCCAAAATTTGTGCTACTTACGTACGATGGAATATCCCTCAGCCATGAAATCAATGTGATAAGACCAGTAGCAGCAAAATGAGTGGATTAAGGTACGATGATTCTAAGTGAAATAAGTCACACAGAAAAAGAATCTTATCATAAGATATCACTTATGAAGATCCTATAATCATGGCTATAAATGAACTGAGTTAGGAAAGAGAAGAGAGTCTCACATTTAGAAGACACTCTTATGCCTGCTTAAGGGGGAAGGAGAGGTGGGGTGATGCATAAAACCAGAGTTTGATATAAGCACAGGTACCATTCCCAAAACCAACTATGGAATAGACAAGACCTACGTATACCTTCCTCAGTGAAAGTGACTCAAAATCCCATATTTTCCGCAGAGGAATATATCTGAATAGTAAGAATCTTAAAACCTATGTATTGATATGTCTCCCTAAGGGAATCAAGTGTGTCTAGACTGGCATACACATGGCAGCGAGAATCAGCTCAAACCCACTATAAAAAGAATTTCAAAAACAAAACACAAAAACAGGGAAATTCTTTACAATTCCTTCAGGGTCTCTGATGAAACCTGGAATGACACTGTCTAAAATGACAGCTGGATGTGGCATAAGGCTGGACACTTGGGACTGAGAGGATTGGTGAGATTGGGTGAGCAAATGCAGACCCTTTAAAACAATAATGCATGGCACCCATTCCATGGGTCCCAACTCTCCAGGTTGAAGGGAATATTACTACAGTTATTACATGTACGGGAAACCTAGAGAATGGACACACAGTGAATACGAAAGGTTTATAAAACTCAACGAATATTCCCTCTCCTGGTGCTCCGGTTTCACTTTCCAACTGCTTTACTATCAATCTCCCAACTTGGAGAGACAGCCCCTTTAACCTCCTGGTCCTCACAGGTTGCCAATTTGACAGAGGATGAAAGGGAAGAGGGAGAACCAATGAGAGAGTAGCTGTTAGGCATTTGGACGGGCATATGTAACTCTAATTTCCCGGCAGGAAGAAGAATTACCAAAGTCTCAGCCACGCACCGGGAACTAGTATAGGTGCTGAACCAAAATTTTGCACATGCGTTCAGCTCACAAAAAACGAGTTGAAAAATGGAGCTCATTGACACAGCAATTCACAAACTGGCAGAGTAATAAAGGACAACTATCATCCAAAAATTTGTTGAGGGAAGGCAACGAGGCAGACTTGAAAGCGAGGCAGAATAGTAGGAAACAGATTTCAAGAGGTACGTTGGAATCACCTGTAAAGCACAGGAAGAGGGGCACAACTTCGACAATGATGCACTTGGCCAAAATTGGCGTATGCGTTTTCTCCTGAATATATTCAGCAGAAAACGCATACACCCTTTTTGCCCAAACAAGCAAGCGGACAATGCAAATCTGCACTACAAAGAAGTATCACTTCCCACCGGTCAAAAGGGACATCCACAAAATGTGTAAAAACTAGAAAGGCAAGACTGGTCCTGGAGAACAGGGAGCCGTGTTATGCTGATGGGCACGATGTAAATTGCCAACTGCCTCTCTGGAGGAGTGCACTGTGTTCCCTAAAACAAGTAAACAACAGAGCTACAGAGCCAAGGGCACTTCCAGTCTAGGGAATATACGTTGGGAAAACTGAAAATCAATAAGACAGTGCCACCCCCAAATTTAGGGCTGCACTGCTTACAAGAACCTCACCTTGGGTACACCTGAAATATCCCAGGAAAGATAAAAATGGTTCAAAAAATTGTGGTACTTACGTATGATGGAATATCCCTCAGCCAGGAAATCAGTGTCATAAGCCCAGTAGCAGCAAAATGAGTGGATTCAGGTACGATGATTCTAAGTGAAATAAGTCACACAGAAAAAGAAGCTTATCATAAGATATCACTTATGAAGATCCCGTAAACATGGCTACACATGAACTGAGTTAGGAAAGAGTACAGAGACTCACATTTAGAAAACACTCTTATGCCTTCTTAAGCGGGAAGGAGAGGTGGGGTGATGCATAAAACCAGAGTTTGATATAAGCACAGGTACTGCTCCAAAAACCAACTATGGAATAGACAAGACCTACACCTTCCTCAGTGAAAGGGACTGAAAACACCATATTTCCCGCAGAGGAATACATCTGACTGGTAAGTATCTTAAAACCTATGTATTGATATGTCTCCATAAGGGAATGAAGAGTGTGTAGACTGGCATAAACTTTGCAGCGAGAATCAGCTCAAACCCACTATAAAAAGGCATTTGAAAAACAAAACAAAAAATTCTTTACAATTCCTTCAGGGTCTCTGATGAAACTTGGAATGACCCTATCTACAATGACAGCTGAATGTGGCATAAGGCTAGACACATGGGACTGAGAGGATTCGTGAGATTGGGTAAGCAAATGCAGACCCATTAAAGCAATAATGCATGAATCCCATTCCATGGGTCCCATGTCTCCAGGTTGAAGGGAATTTTACTACAGCTATAACATGTACGGGAAACCTAGAGAATGGACACACTGTGAATACGAAAGATCTCTAAAACTCAAAGAATACTCACTCTCCTGGTGCTCCGGTTTGACTTTCCAACTGCTTTACTATCAATCTCCCATTTTGGAGAGACAGCATCTTTAACCTCCTGGTTCGCACAGGTTGCCAATTTGGAAGACGATGAAAGGGAAGAGGGAGAACCAATGAGAGAGTAGCTGTTAGGCATTTGGACGGGCATATGTCACTCTTATTTCCCGTGAGGAAGAAGAATTAATCAGTGTCTCAGCAACCCACTGGGAACAAGTATATGTCTTGAACCAAAATATTAGACTTGCGTTCAGCTCACAAAAAACGAGTAAAATAATGGAGCGCAGGGGCACAACAATTCACAAACTGCCAGAGTAATAAAGGACAACTATCGTCCAAAAATCTGTTGACGGAAGGCAATGAGTTGGACTTGAAAGCGAGGCAGAATAGCAGGAAACAGATTTCAAGAGGTACGTTGGAATCCCCTTTAAAGCACAGGAAGAGGGGCAAAACTTCGACAATGATGCACTTGGCCAAAAAGGGCGTGTGTGTTTTCTCCTGAATATATTCAGGAGAAAATGCATACGCCCTTTTTGGCCAAACAAGCAAGCCGGCAATGCAAATCTGCACTACAAAGTAGTATCACTTCCCACCGGTTAAAAGGGACATCCACAAAATGGGTAAAAACCAGAAAGGCAAGACAGGCCCTGGAAAACAGGGAGTCTTGTTATGCTAATGGGAGGGATGTAAATTGCCAACTACCTCTCTGGAGGAGTGCATTGTGTTCCCTAAAACAAGGAAACAACAGAGCTACAGAGCCAAGGGCACTTCCCCTCTAGGGAATATACCTTTGGAAAACTAAAAATCAATAAGACAGAGCCAACCCAAAATTTAGGGCTGCACTGCTTACAAGAACCTCAACCTGGGTACACCTTAAATATCACAGGAAAGATAACATTGGTTCAAAAAATTGTGGTACTTACGTACGATGGAATATCCCTCAGCCATGAAATCAATGTCACAGGAGCAGTAGCAGCAAAATGAGTGGATTCAGGTACGATGATTTTAAGTGAAATAAGTCACACAGAAAAAAAAGCTTATCATAAGATATCACTTATGAATTTCCTGTAAACATGGCTACACATGAACTGAGTTAGGAAAGAGAACAGAGTCTCACATTTAGAAAACACTCTTATGCCTGCTTAAGGGGGAAGGAGAGGTGGGTTGATGCATAAAACCAGAGTTTGATATAAGCACAGGTAACGTTCCAAAAACCAACTATGGAATAGACAAGATCTACCTACAACATCCTCAGTGAAAGGGACTCAAAATCCCATATTTCCCGCAGAAAAATATATCTGACTAGTAAGAATCTTAAAACCTATGTATTGATATGTCTCTGTAAGGGAATCAAGTGTGTCTAGACTGGCATAAACATGGCAGCAAGAATCAGCGCAAACCCACTATAAAAAGGAATTTCAAAAACAAAACAAAAAAACAGGGAAATTCTTTACAATTTCTTCAGGGTCTCTGTTGAAACCTGGAATGACCCTATCTTCAATGACAGCTGGATGTGGCATAAGGATGGACACATGGGACTGAGAGGATTGGTGAGATTGGGTGAGCAAATGCAGACCCTTTAAAGCAATAATGCATGGCACCCATTCCATGGTTCCCAACTCTCCAGGGTGAAGGGAATATTACTACAGCTATAACATGTACGGGAAACCTAGAGAATGGAGACACTCTGAATAAGAAAGGTCTCTAAATCTCAACGAATAGTCCCTCTCCTGGTGCTCTGGTTTGACTTTCCAACTGCTTTACTATCAATCTCCCAAACAGAAGAGACAGCACCTTTAACCTCCTGGTTCGCACAGGTTGCCAATTTGGCAGAGGATGAATAGGAAGTGGGAGAACCAATGAGAGAGTAGCGGTTAGGCATTTGGACGGGCACATGTCACTCTTATATCCCGGGAGGAAGAAGAATTAACCAAAGTCTCAGCCACCCACCGAAAACCAGTATAGGTTGTGAAAAAAAATATTGAAATTGCGTTTAGCTCACAAAAAACGAGTTACAAAATGGAGCTCAGGGGCACAGCAATTCACAAACTGGCAGATTAATAATGGTCAACTATCGTCCAAAAATCTTTGAGGGAAGGCAGTGAGGCGGACTTGAAAGCGAGCGAGAATAGCAGGAAACAGATTTCAAGAGGTACGTTGGAATCACCTTTAAAGCACAGGAAGAGGGGCACAACTTCGACAATGATGCACTTGGCCAAAAAGAGCCTATGGGTTTTCTCCTGAATATATTCAGGAGAAAACGCATAGGCCCTTTTTGTCCAAGCAAGCAAGCGGGCAATGCAAATCTGCACTACAAAGAACTATCACTTCCCACCACTCAAAAGCGACATCCACAAAATGGATAAATACCAGAAAGGCAAGAGAGACCCTGGAGAACAGGGAGCCGTGTTATGCTGATGGGCAGGATGTAAATTGCCAACTGCCTCTCTGGAGGAGTGCATTGTGTTCCCTAAAACAAGTAAACAACAGAGCTACAGAGCCAAGGGCACTTCCAGTCTAGGGAATATACCTTGGGAAAACTGAAAATCAATAAGACAGTGCCACCCCCAAATTTAAGGCTGCACTGCTTACAAGAACCTCAACTTGGGTACACCTGAAATATCCCAGGAAAGATAAAAATGGTTCAAAAAATTGTGGTACTTACGTACGATGGAATATCCCTCAGCCATGAAATCAATGTCATAAGACCAGTAGCAGCAAAATGAGTGGATTCAGGTACGATGATTCTAAGTGAAATAAGTCACACAGAAAAAGAAGCTTTTCATAAGATATCACTTATGAAGATCCTGTAAACATGGCTACACCTGAACAGAGTTAGGAAAGAGAACAGAGTCTCACATTTAGAAAACACTCTTATGCCTGCTTAAGGGGAAGGAGAGGTGTGGTGATGCATAACACCAGAGTTTGATATAAGCAGAGGTACCGTTCAAAAAACCAAATAAGGAATAGACAAGACCTACACCTTACTCTGTGAAAGGGACTCAAAACCCCATATTCCCCACAGAGTAATATATGTGACTAGTAAGAACTTTAAAACCTATGTATTGATATGTCTCCATAAGGGAATCAATTGTGTCTAGAATGGCATAAACATGGCAGTGAGAATCAGCTCAAACCCACTATAAAATGAAATTTCAAAAACAAAACAAAAAAAACATGGAATTTCTTTACAATTCCTTTAGGGTCTCTGATGATTTCTGGAATGACCATGTCTACAACGACATCTGGATGTGGCATAAGGCTGGACACTTGGGACTGAGAGGATTGGTGAGATTGGCTGAGCAAATGTAGACCATTTAAAGCAGTACTGCATGGCACCCATTCCATCAGTCCCAACTCTCCTGGTTGAAGGTAATATTACTATAGATATAACAAGTAAGGGAAACTTAGAGAATGGACACACTGTGAATACAAAATGTTTCTACAACTCAACAAATAGTCCCTCTCCTGGTGCTCCGGTTTGACTTTCCAACTGCTTTACTATCAATCTGCCAACTTGGAGAGACAGCCCCTTTAACCTCCTGGTCCGCAAAGGTTGCCTATTTGGCAAAGGATGAAAGAAAAGAGGGAGAACCAATGAGAGAGTTGCTGTTAGGCATTTGGACGGGCACATATCATTAATTTCCCAGCAGGAAGAAGAATTAACCAAAGTCTCAGCCACCCACCGGGAACCAGTATAGGTCCTGAATCACAATTTTGGTCTTGGGTTCAGCTCACAAAAAACGAGTCGAAAAATGGAGATCAGGGGCACAGCAATTCACAAACTGGCAGAGTAATAAAGGACTACTATCGTCCAAAAATGTGTTGAGGGAAGGCAACGAGGCGGACTTGAAACGAGGCAGAATAGCAGGAAACAGATTTCAAGAGTTACGTTGGAATCGGCTTTAAAGCACAGGAAAAGGGACACAACTTCGACAATGATGCACTTGGCCAAAGAGGGCTTATGCGTTTTCTCTTGAATATATTCAGGAGAAAACGCATACACCCTTTTTGGACAAGCAAGCAAGTGGTCAATGCAAATCTGCACTACAAAGATGTATCACTTCCCACTGGTCAAAAGGGACATCCTCAAAATATGTAAAAACCAGAAAGGCAAGACAGGCCCTTGAGAACAGGGAGCCTTTTTTGCTGATGGGCGGGATGTAAATTGCCAACTGCCTCTCTGGAGGAGTGCATTGTGTTCCCTAAAACAAGTAAACAATAGAGCTACAGAGCCAAGGGCACTTCCAGTCTAGGGAATATACCTTGGGAAAACTGAAAATCAAAAAGACAGAGCCTCCCCAAAATTTAGGGCTGCACTGCTTACAAAAACGTCAACTTTGGTACACTTTAAATATCCCAGGAAAGAAAAAAATGGATCAAAATATTGTGGTACTTACGTACGATGGATTATCCCTCAGCCATGAAATCAATGTTATAAGGCCAGTAGCAGCAAAATGAGTGGATTCAGGTACGATGATTCTAAGTGAAATAAGTCACACAGAAAAAGAATCTTATCATAAGATATCACTTATGTAGGTCCTGTAAACATGGCTACACAGGAACTGAGTTAGGAATGTAAGAGATTCTCACATTTAGAAAACAATTGTATGCCCACTTAAAGGGGAAGGAGAGGTGGGTAATGCATAAAACAAGAGTTTGATATTAGTACAGCTACCATTCTAAAAACCAAATACAGAATAGATATTACCTACACCTTCTTAAGTGAAAGGGATTCAACCCCGCATATTCCCCACAGAGGAATATATCTGACTAGTAAGAATCTTAAAACCTATGTATTGATATGTTTCCAAAAGGGAATCAAGTTTGTCTAGACTGGCATAAACATAGCAGTGAGAATAAGCTCAAACCCACTCTAAAATGGAATTTCAAACACAAAACAATAAAACAGGGATATTCTTTACAATTCTTTCAGGGTCTCTGATGAAACCTGGAATGACCCTATCTACAATGACAGCTGGATGTGGCATAATGCTGGACACTTGGGACTGAGAGTATTGGTGAGATTGGGTGAGCAAATGCAGACCCTTTAAAGCAATAATGTGTGGCACCCATTCCATGGGTCCCAACTGTCCAGGTTGAAGGGAATATTACTACAGCTATAACATGTACGGGAAACCTAGAGAATGGACACACTGTGAATATGAAAGGTTTCTAAAACTCAACTAATAATCCCTCTCCAGGTGCTCCAGTTTGACTTTCCAACTGCTTTACTATCAATCTGCCAACTTGGAGAGACAGTCCCTTTAACCTCCTGGTTCGCACAGTTGCCAATTTGGCAAAGATGAAAGGGAATAGGGAGAACAAATGAGAGAGTAGATGTTAGGCATTTGGACGGGTACATGTCACATTAATTGCCCGGCAGGAAGAAGAATTAACCAAAGTCTCAGCCATGCGCTGGGAACATGTATAGGTCCTGAACCAAAATTTTGGACTTGCGGTCTGCTCACAAAAAACGAATTTAAAAATGGAGCTCAGGGGCACAGCAATTCAGAAACTGGCAGAGTAATAAAGGACAACTATCGCCCAAAAATCTGCTGAGGGAAGGCAAGGAGGCGGACTTGAAAGCGAGGCAGTATAGCAGGAAACAGATTTCAAGAGGTATGTTGGAATCGCCTTTAAAGCACAGGAAGAGGGGCACAACTTCGACAATGATGCACTTGCCCAAAAAGGGCGTATATGTTTTCTCCTGAATATATGCAGGAGAACACGCATACACCCTTTTTGGACAAGCAAGCAAGCTGGCAATGCAAATCTGCACTACAAAGAAGTATCCCTTCCCACTGGTCAAAAGGGACATCTGCAAAATGTGTAAAAACCAGAAAGGCAAGACAGGCCCTGGAGAACAGGGAGCCTTGTTATGCTGATGGGCTGGATGTAAGTTGCGAACTGCCTCTATGGAGGAGTGCATTGTGTTCCCTAAAACAAGTAAACAACAGAGCTACAGAGTGAAGGGCACTTCCAGTCTAGGAAATATACCTTGGGAAAACTGAAAATCAATAAGACAGAGCCACCACAAAATTTAGGGCTTCACTGCTTACAAGAACCTCAACTTTGGTATACATTAAATATCCCAGGAAAGACAAAAATTGTTCAAGAAATTGTGGTACTTACGTACGATGGTATATCCCTCAGTCATGAAATCAATTTCATAAGGCCAGTAGCAGCAAAATGAGTGGATTCAGGTACGATGATTCTAAGTGAAATAAGTCACACGGAAAAAGAAATTTATCATAAGATATCACTTATTAAGGTCCTGTAAACATGGCCTCACATGAACTGATTTAGGAAAGATACCAGAGTAACGAATCTTATCATAAGATATCACTCATAGCGGGAATGTACACATGGCTACACATGAACTGATTTACAAACACAACAGAGTCACAAATTTAGAAAACAAGCTTCTGCCTGCTTAATGGGAAAGGCGAGGTGGTGTGATGCATAAAATCACAGCTTTAAATTAGCACATATACCGTTACATAAACCAAGTATGTAATAGACAACACCTAATCCCGCCACAATGAACTGGACTCAACACCCCCTATTCATTGCAAGGAATATATCTGACTCTCAGTATTTTAAAACATATGTATTCTCATGTCTCCATAAAGGAATCATGTGTGTGTATAACGGCATGAACAGAGCACTGAAATTCAGTTAAACCCACTTATAAAAATAAATTTCAAAAGCAAAATGCAAAAACAGTGAAACAGTGAGAAAGTCTTAAAAAATTCGTTCAGGGCCTGTGATGCAACCTGGATTGACCACCTTTACACCCACAGCTGGATGAGACATAAGACTGGACACTTGGGTCTGACAAGATTGCTGAGGTTGTGTGAGGAAAAGAACACCACTTAGAGCAATACTGTGTGCTACCCATTCTACTGGTCCCAACTCTCCAGGTTTAAGGGAATCTTCCTCTAGTTAAAACATGCATGGGAAACCCAGTGGATGGTACACTGTGTAATTGGGAAAGTTTTCTAAAAGGTACCTCATTTTTCCTTTTGTCGTGCTCGGCTTCGCCATTCCATCTGCATTACTAAAAATCTCCCCACTTGGAGAGTCAGTGCCTTTACCATCCTGATATGCACAGTTTGCAAATTGTGCAGAGGATGAAAAGGAAGAGGGTGAATAAATGAGAGATTAGCTGTAGGTGTTTGGATGGGCACATGTCACTCTAGTTTCCCACCAGGAAGAAGAATTAACCAAAGGCTCAGCCTGACACCCCGGAACCAGACTAGGGCCTACAGACATGCTGTGGTATTGCAGCCAGCTCACAAAGAGGGGAGTTGAAAAATGGAAATCAGGGGCACAGCAATTCACAAACTTGCAGAGTTATAAAGGACAACTATCATCCAGAAATATATTGAGGTAAGGCAGTGAAGAGGATTTGAATGCAAGGCAGAATTGAAGGAAACAGATTTCAAGAGGTAGATTAGAGTTGTCTTTAAAGCACATGAAAAGCGACAGAACTTCGACAATGTTGCCCTTGGCCGAAAAGGGATTATGTGTATTTTCTTGAATAAATTCGGGAAAAAATGCATATGCCCTTTTTGGCCAAGCAAGCCATCAGGCATTGCAAATCCACACTACATAGAAGTGTCCCTTACATCCAGTCAAAAGGACCATCCACAAATAGTGTAAAAACCACAAATGCAGGACAGGCCATGGAGAAAAGGGAGCCTGGTTACGCTGATGGTCAGGATATAAATTGCCAACAGCCTCTCTGGAGAACTGTATGTTGTTTTCTAAAACAGAGCTACAGAGCATAGCACACTTCCACTCATGGGCGTGTATTTTGGGAAAACTAAAAATCCACAACACACAGACAGCCCAAAGTTTAAGGCTGCTCTGTTTACAAGAACCTCGACTTCGGTACACTTTAAATATCCCAGGAAAGGGAAAAAAATGGATATAGATGTTGTGGTACTTATATACAATGGAATGTCACTCAGACATAAAATCAATGTCATAAGGCCAATAGCAGCATAATGAGTGGCTTTAGGTATGATGATGCTAAGTGAAATGAGCCACAAAGAAAAAAAAAAATATTGTAATATATCACTTATAGAGGGAATGTAAACATGGCTACACATGAACTGAATTTCAAATGTGAACAGAGTTACACATTTAGAAAACACACTTATTCCTCCTTAAGGTGAAAGGTGACATGGGGTGATGTGTAAAAGCAGAGTTTGAAATTAGCACAGATCCCATTCTATATACAAAATATGTAATAGACAAGACCTACTCCTTTCTCAATGAACTGGACACAAAACACCCTATTCACTGAAGAGGAATATATCTGACTGGTAATAACCTTGAAACCTATGTATTTATATGTCTCCATAATGGAATCAAGTGTATGTAGATTGGCATAAACACAGATCAATGGAACAGGACAGAAAGCCCAGAGATAAACCTACATACCTATGGCTATCTCATCTATGACAAAGGAGCTAAGGATATACAATGGAGAAAAGACAGTCTCTTCAGTAATTGGTGCTGGGAAAACTGGACCCCTACATATAAAAGAATGAAATTAGAACACTCCATAACACCATACACAAAAATAGACTCTAAATTGATTAGAGATCTAAATATAAGACCAGACACTATAAAACACTTAGAGGAAACCATAGGCAGAACACTCTATGACATAAATCACAGCAAGATCCTTTTGGACCCACCTCCTAGAGAAATGGAAATAAAAACAGAAATCAACAAATGGGACCTAATGAAACTTAAAAGCTTTTACACAGTACAGGAAAACATAAACAAGATGCAAAAACAACCCTCAGAATGGGAGAAAATATTTTCAAATGAAGCAATTGACAAAGGATTAATCTCCAAACTTTACAAGCACCTCATGTAGCTCAATATCACAAAAACAAACAACCCAATCCAAAAACGGGCAGAAGACCTAAATAGACATTTATCCAAAGAAGATATACAGATTACCAAGAAACACATGAAAGGATGTTGAACATTACTAATCATTAGAGAAATCTAAATCAAAACTACCCTGAGGTATCACCTCACAGCAGTCAGAGTGGCAATCATCAAAAAAATCTACAAAACAATAAATGCTGGAGAGGTCTTTATTGGAGAAAAGGGAACACACTTGCACTGTGGGTGGGAATGTAAATTGATATGGGCACTAGGGAGAACAGTACAGAGGTTCCTTTAAATAACTAACAATAGAAGTACCATATGACACAACAATCCAACTACTGGGCATTTGCCTTGTGAAAACCATAATTCAAAAATAGTTATGTAGAAAAATGTTCTTTGCAGCTCTATTTACAATAGTCAGGACATGGAAGCAACCTAAGTGTCCATCGACAGATGAATGTTTAAAGAAGATCTGGCACATATATAGAATGGAGTATTACTCAGCCATAAAAAGAAGCAAAACTGAGTTATCTGTTCTGAGGTGGATGGACTTAGAATCTGTCCTACACAGTGAAGTAAGTCAGAAAGGGGAAAAAAAATACTGTATGTTAACAGAGATATACGTAATCTAATGAAGAAAAAAAAAGATTTTGAAGAACCTAGTGGCAGGACAGGATTAAGGACACAGACATAGAGAAAGGACTTGAGGACACCGGAAGGGGGATGGGTAAGCTGGGACGAAGTGAGAGAGTGGCATGGACATAAATACATTACCAAATGTAACACCGATAGGTACTGGGAAGCAGCCACATAGAACAGGGAGATCAGCTCGGTGCTTTGTGACCACATAAAGGGGTGGGATATGGGGTGTGAGAGGGAGATGCAAGAGGGAGGGGATCTGGTGATATTTGTATATGTATAGCTCATTCATTTTTTTATACAGCAGAAACGAACACTCCTTTGTAAATCAATTATACTCCAATAAACGTGTAAAAGGAAAAAAAAAGAAAGCACAGGGATAAACCTACATATCTATGGTCACCTAATCTATGACAAAGGAGGCAAGACTATACAATGGAGATAAGACAGTCTCTTCAATCATTGGTGCTGGGAAATATGGACAGCTACATGTAAAAGAATGAAATTAGAACACTCCCCAACACCATACATAAAAATATATTCAAAATGGATTAGAGACGTTAATGTAAGACCGGATAGTATAAAACTCTGAGAGGAAAACTTACGAAGGATACTCTGACGTAAATCACAGCAAGATCTTTTTTGATCCACCTCCTATAGTAATGAAATAAAAAAGAAAACTAAACAGATGGGACCTAATGGAACGTAAAAGCTTTTGCAAAGCAAAGGAAACTACAAACAAGACGAAAAGACAACCCTCAGAATGGCAGAAAATATTTGCAGACGAATCAATGGACAAATGATTAATCTCCAATATATATAAACAGCTCATGCAGCTCAATATTAATAAAACAAACAACCCAATACAAAAATGGAAGAAGATATAAATAGACATTTCTTCCAAGAAGACATAGAGGTGGCCAGTACGCACATGAAAATCTGCTCAATATCACTAATTATTAGAGAAATGGAAATGGAAACTACAATGAGGTGTCATGTCACACCTGTTAGAATGGGCATCAACAGAGAATCTACAAACAACAAATGCTGGAGAGGGTATGGAGGCAACGGAACTTCTTCCACTATTGTTGGGAATGTAAATTGATACAATCTCTATGGGGAACAGTATGGAGGTTCCTTAAAAAAGTAAAAATAGAATTACCATATAATGCAGCAATCCCACTACTGGGCATATACCCAGAGAAAACCATAAATCAAAAAGACACATTCACCACAATGTTCATTGCACCACTATTTACAATAGCCAGGTAATGAAAGCAACCTAAGTGCCCACAGACAGACGAATGGATAAAGACGTGGTACATATATACAATGGAATGTTACTCAGCCATACATAGGAATGAAATTGGGTCATTTGTAGAGACCTTAATGGATCTAGAGACTGTCATACGGAGTGAAGTAAGTCAGAAAGAGAAAAACAAATATTGTATATAAATGCATATATGTGGAACCTAGAAAAATTGTACAGATGAACCGGTTTGCAGGGCAGAGATAGAGACACAGATGTAGAGAACAAACATATGGACACCAAGGGGGAAACGCCATGCGAGGGTGGTGGTGGGATGAATTGGGAGACTGGGATTCACATGTGCATACTTATATGTATAAAATAGATATCCAATAAGAACCTGCTGTATAAAAGAAATAAATTTAAAAAAATAAAAATAAATAGCATTTAATAAAAGAAAAGAGAAAAAAAGTATTTCACTTCACATAGACGTCTTTATATTAATGCATTATTTCCATGTTTATATCTGCAAATTAAAAAAAAAGAGGAATAAATAAAATCTACCTTGAACCAAAAAGAAAAAAAAAAAACAGAACCCACCAGTTATACAGAGGAAAATCGTATCAGGGCACTTGCTCCAGTGGTAAAAAATTCTTAAGTTGGTCAGAGGTGGGAAATCGTCTCCCATGCACTCAGCAGCGCTCCCCCCCACAAGGAGCATCCTCATTGCAAAGCTGGGGGACTGTGTCGAGGCGTCTGTGAGTAAATGTGAGCTGAGCCCCAGTCCTGCTGCAGCTGAACTCTTCCCACCCTTTCCAGGTAAAACACCTGAATATGTACAAGCACTTGCAAGCCTAGAGGAAGGGCTGTGGAGCCTCACTAGTGAGAGCACGCAGGCCGACTTGGTGCCTGCAGGCCAGCCAGGATGGTCCTGGCCCCAGATGCCCTTCTGGAAGCTTTCCATTTCCCTGCCTGAGATACCCCTCCTGCCACGGCCCCCACTGCTTTTTTACTTCCTCACCTCTGCCTGGTGAGAAATTCAAGAGGCAGGTATGGATGACACATCCTCTTCTTTAGCAGGTGGCAGCCTAGCAACTCCTGTGGAAAGTCCAGCAGAGCCCCACTCACACTGGGCCACCCACAAAGCCACGGCACCTCACTCCCTACCACCACACCATCCCCGACACTGATGACGGGGCAGAGAATATGGCGTCAGGCACAGCTACAGGGGATCTTGCTGACTGGAGAGGTGTTTATATTGACCTCAACCCAGGCACACCTGGGGAGGGCAGGCAGGCAGTGTCAGGCTGCCCAAATCAGCCAATCCTCACCCCTCAGGGGCTCACAGTAGCAGAAAATGAACCATGCTAAACGGGCCAGGCCCAAGGAACAGGTGTGGGCCCTTGAGAGTCAGGCTAGACAAGGGGCTGCAGCTGCGGCTTGTTTTCTTATCATTTTATCTGGTCCATGAGTGGAAAACAACTTCAAGAAGACCCTATCCTAATGAGAGGAACCCAGGAGTCAGGGAGAGGAGTGATGGTGGGTGGAGACAGAGGCCTGGTGCCCTGGCTGCAGTGGAAGTGTCTGGAAGACCAGGCAGAGAGAGACTGCACAGAGTGATAGCCAGGGTCACAGACCTGTCAGAGCTGCTGTTTGTTAGTTCAAGTCCTGCTCTGAGGTGTTCTGTGTCAGCTGTGAGTGACAGGTGAGCTGGGGGTTCTCTGCAAGGTGGGCTATGTGCACAGTTCCTGTGTGTCCAGCCTTGCTTGGGTACCTGCACAGGGGAGCTCTGTATCCTGGGAAGGGCCTGACTATGAGAGCCCCATGGGCTGCTGGGTAGCTGCACAGGGGAGCTCCATTCCCAGGGAGGGACTTGAACACGAGAGCCCCGTGGGCTGTGGGGATGGGTGGTGCAGCCCAGGTGAGCTCCATATCCTGGGATTGGCCTGACCACGAGAGCCCCATGGGCTGCTGGAGACCTGGTAAAGGATATCAGGTCAGTCAGTGAAGCCACCGAGGATATACATCCAGTAGCTCCTATTTCCTACACCCTGCTGCTCATTCTACCATCCACCAAGCCATGGCATTCTGTATTACACTTCAATGATGTCTTCTTCTGTATTCCATTCATCTCAGAGTCACAAGAATTTTTGGCTTGTGCGTGGCAGGACACAACATGCAACAAAACCAATAATGCTGGGCCGTCCTGCCCCAACCGTACAAAAATCCCCACACCATCATTGGGGAAATGACCTCTAAAGACCTAAACGTTCTACCTCTGTAAAAGGGAACGCTCCTTCAATATGCAGATGACATTCTGATCGCCAGGCCTACTAAAGACGCCTCGGAACTACCTAGCCAAGAAAGGATAGAAGGTGTCCAAGAAAAAGGCTCAAATATACAAGGCTCAGGTGACATGCCTGGGCTTCATTCTCACAGATATTCAGAGAAACGCATCCCAGGATAGGGAAGAAGCCATTTGCAGCCTTACCTCTTCTAAAACTAGAAGACAGCTTAGGGGTTCCTGGGGAGGACAAGGTTTTCTGCATCTGGATCCCTAACTACAGTCTAATAGCTGGGCCTCTACATGAAACACTGACACGAAATGATGATGATCCTTTTGTATAGAATCCAGAAGCAGCCTTTCAAGAATGGAAAGAGCAGTCAATTCAGACCCTTGCCCAGGAACTCGCTAATTTAGCTAAACCCTTTGACCTTTACATACCCGGTCAATGGTTAATTGCCCTTGGAGCCTTAGTGCAAAAACTGGGACCACTTGAAATGGAGCAACACAAGAATGCCCTTCAGGTATGATAAACTATGGTCACCAAGGGCTTTGCCAACTGACTCATCAGGCCAGGACACTGGGGTATCTAAAAAGCAAGAAATCAGCAGCCCACAATGCCAGCTCCCTTCTAAGGGAAAAGGAACCCGTGTCGTGATCCTAACCACCCATCATGCCCTGAAGTTGCAGGGGTCGCTCTGTGGACACACTGACCTCGAGTGAGGAGGCCCTCCAACTCCAACCTCCAGAGAGACAAATGGGGGCAACGGGCCCCCAAGATGACTCGTGTGACCATCACTTGACCTGGAGTTTCTCTCAGAAAACAACAAGACTGTGCCCCGAAAGAGCAGACTACAGCTTGCAGAACTTACTGCACCCAGAGGGGAGCTAATAAGCTTGGCGGGGGAAACGTATATCACACTTTCACCATAGAAAACACTACAGACACCATGGTGATGGTGGCCAATATTACCGGCAGGACTGCTGGCTACTTCTAAAGGCCGTTGACTCAGTGGACGTCATGGTCCTGGATCACCACTGACCCTGAACTGTCTGGGAGTTGCGTGTGCAGGGTTCTGACACATGGTGCTGTTTGTACATTAATTCAGGGACATAATTAAAGAAAGCACAGACTACTGCTCAGAGCATTTAGGCTGGCAAAAACCGTCAGCCTAAGGTCGCCAAACAAATGTGGGGTGGGGTGAAACCTGCCACCTCAGCATCTCTGCACATCTCTTTCCTGGACCCTTAAAGGTCATTAGAATCTATAACACTTCCAATGCTGGTGCTCATGCGTATGAGAAGTGAGGCAGGAGGCCTTGGGACAATCAACCTCACCTGGAGGCTGGTGGGGAGACGTTTTGCCCCTCCCCTCAGGTATCAGGGCTCCCACCACAGCATGAAGCAGTTACAAAAGAGGGGTCTGCACCCTCAACACCCCAAGAATGAGGAACGGAACAAAAAGCAGAGGAGGTGTTCATCTCCGGCAACGTTCATTAAAAATTCCTGGGAGATAAAAAGAGAATCTGGACAATAAAATAAAGTCTAACCTGCTTTTCCTTTGTGCTTTGTCTATTTTCACGTGCTCCTAGGGTTCCACATGCAGAGGTCCCACACTCGGCACTTCAGACCCGATTTCCTAGTGCAGAACGGCTGGGTCGACACCTCAGCTGGCGGGGTCACATGCAGTCTCCACGGCATAGAGCCTGAGCTGCAGCCAACGCAGCCCTCGAGAACTCCATCCCCTAACTCCCACTGACACTGCTGGGATCCATACACAGCAGCCTAGCCCACAGCCCGTGGGGGACTGCACGCTCTCACCTCTCCATTCTGTTTTCAAAATAATGTTTCCTTTGCTTCTGAAGCAAACTCAGTCTTGATCTCTTGGCTCCAATGGCACTGGGACGGGGACTCCTGTTGGGGTCCTACTCTTGAGGATCAGTAACAGAAATTGAGAACATTGTAACTTCAATGAACAGATGTGTGAGCCAAACTGTAGTTAACACAGAGCAGTGTATAATGCTCGGGTAAAATAAGATGTTTCTAAGACTTACATTTGATATTTCCATCACTTTACTATAAGCAAGTTCAGTGAAGACGTCTGTCTTATTTGTCAGGTCAACATTAGAGAAATGAAGTGATTTATTTCCATGGATGTACATCGAATACTCTTGGCTGAGGCTTCAATCTTGTTTTGAATGCTTTTCCATTGAAAAGGATACCTCTCTTTCAGCTCCCCCATTTCTGAGAAGTATAAAATCTTATAATTGATTATTACCAAAGGGGAAATGTAGGAGAAGGGATAAATTAACAGTTTGGGATTAACACATACACACTGCTATGTATAAAATAGATCATCAACAAGGAACTACTGTATAGCACAGGGAACTACACTGAATATTTTGCAATAACCTATAAGGGGAAATAATCTGAAAAAGAATCGATATTTTTGTTGACATCATCTATCAATGACAGATAAAATGTAACCTAAGCAAGGCCGATGGTGAACGCTTCTGACCCTGAAGATTTCAATCATCTAAAGTTTGGGCTCTGCCTATTTCCCAAGGCCTTTAATGGACATATGTGTAGCTGTAGCTTAAAAATTCCCCAGTTTGGGGTACGGGGAGGCACTGATTTGGAAAAATCCCTGGTGTTCTCCTTCCATGCACGGGACCTTTCCTACAGCTAAAACATGCCTTTCACACCTAGAGGATGGTACACCGTTTGATCGGAAAGAGTTTGGAAAAGGCACCTCATCTCCTCATCGTCTGGTGCTCGGGTTCACCCCTCCAGCATCTTTCCTAACAATCTCCTCACTTGGGGATATCAGCACCGTCAACATCCTGTTGCACACAGTTTGGAATTTGTCCAGAGGATGAAGCGGAAGGATGAGAAAAATTTAGAGACAAGTCTTAGGTTTTCGGACAGGCACATGCCACTTTAATTTTCAATCTGGAAGACAAATTCATCAAAGGCTAGATTTGCCCATGGAAACAGAATAGGTCTAGAGGAAATCCCGCTGTTTTGTGTCCCGTTTCCAAAAACACAAGTTGAAAAATGGAACTCAGGGGCACTAAAATTCATGAAACTGCAGAGTTGAAAATATCTATCGTCGAAAAATGTCTTGAGGTAAGTCACAGAAAAGGAGTTGTAAGCAAGGGAGAGTGGCAAGAAACAGATTTGAAGAGGTAGAAAGGACTCCCCATTAAAGCACAAGAAAAGGGGCTGAACATCGCCAATGATGCAGTTGGCCCAAAAGGGCGTATGAATTTTTTCTGAATATATTCAAGTAAAGGCCATACACACTTTTTATCCAACCAAACAGGTGGGCACTGGAAATCAATACTACAAAATGTATCACTTCACATCAGTCAGAAGGGCCATCCACATAAAGTGTAAACACCAGAAATGCAGGACAGGGTGAGGAGAAAAGGGAGCCCTGTGAGGCTGATAGTGGAAATGTAATTTGCCAATGGCCACTCTGGAGAAGTGTATTGTGTTTGCTAAGACATCTAAAAGATGAGCTACAGAGCATAGTGCACTTGCACTCACGGGCGTATACCTTGGGAAAAACAAAAATGGACAGAAAACAGGCACCCCAACGTTTACCACCTCTCTGTTAAAAAGGGCCTCCACTTGGATATAACGTTAATATCCCTGGAAGGATAAAATGGATAAAAGAGATGGGGTACTTATGTAGAGTGGAATATTACTCATCCCGAAATCAATGAAATAAGGCCAGTTGGAACAACTCGGGAGGAGTTACATACGATCATTCTAAGTGACATATGTCAGAAAGAAAAAGACACATATCATAAGATGTCACTTAAAGGTGGAATCAAACATGGCTACACATGAAATAAACTACAAAACAGAAACATAGTCAAATATGTAGAAAATAGACATAAGGCTGCTAAGTGGGAAAGGTGGGGAATGGTGAGATATTATCCAGGAGGTTGAAATTAGCAAATATACCATTCCAAGTACCAAATTGAATAACTGGCAAGGCCTACACGGTACCTCAAAGAACAGCACTCAGCCAACTCAAGTCACTGGACAATAATACATATGACTCGTAAGCATCTGAAAAATAATTTATTGTTGTCTCACAGTACATGAATCAAGTGGATGTACAGCAGCAAAAAACAGAGCTTTGAAAATCAGCTGTAACAAATATAAAAATAAATTTAAAAATATTTATAAAAACGGTGAGACAGACAAAAATTCTTACAACTTTTGTTGAAGGGCTACGATGTAACATGGATTGAACACATGTAGACCCACAGCAGGATGATATATAAGGCTGGAAGCTACGCACGCTAAGAGATGTTAGAGAGCCTGGGTGAGGAAATGCAGACCTTTTAAAGTAATACTGCCTGGTACCCATTCCATGGGTCCCAAATCGGCAGTTTCAAGGGAATCTTCTGACAGCGAAAACATGCCTGCGAAACCGAGATGAATGTACACCGTGTGCTCAGGAAAGGTGTCTAAAATGCACCTCATTTTTGATCTCCTGGTGCTGGGGTTCACCATTCCAGCCACATTACTGACAATCTCCCCACTTGGAGAATCAGCACCTTTAACCTCCTGTTTCACACAGTTTGCAATTTTTGAAGAGGTTAAATGGGATAGGTGGAACCAGTGAGAGATTAGCTGTAGGAGTTTTGACAGGCACATGTCACTCTAATATCCCTTTAGGAAGAAGAATTAACCAAAGGCTCAGCCTGCCTCCCCAGAACCAGAATAGGGCCGGAATCAATCCAATGGTTTGGCGGCCAGCTCACAAAAAAAGCGAGTATCAAAATGGAGCTCAGGAGCAGACAATTCAAAGACCTGCAAAGATATAAATGATAACCAGCGTCCAAAAATATATTCAGGTAAGGCAACGAAGAGGTTCTGAATGAGAGGCAGAATTGCAGGAAACAGATTTCAAAAGGTAGATTGTACTCACATTTAAAGCATATGAAAAGCAGCAGAATTTCTAAAATGATGCAGTTGGGCAAAAGGGTGTATGCATTTTTTTCGTGAATATCTTCAGGAAAAAAACACATACAGAGTTTTTGGCCAACCAAGCAAGAGGGAAATGCAAATCCGCACAATAAAGATGTCTCAATTTCCACTGCTCTGAAAGGCCATCCAAAAAATGTGTACAAATCAAAAATGCAGGAGAGGCCATGGAAAACAGGGAGACTAGTCACGCTGATGGGTGGGGTATAAATATCCAAGAGCTACTCTGAAGAAGTGTATGCTGTTTCCTAAAACATCTAAAATACAAAGCCCCCGAGCAAAGGGGACTTCAACTCATGGACATATAACTTGGGAAGAGTAAATATCAACAAGACACAGGCACCCCAAAGTTTAGGGCTGCTCTGCATACAAGAACCTCAACTTCGGTACACCTAAAGTATCCCAGGAAAAAGAGAAATGCATAGAGAACTTTTGGTAATTTTGTACAACGGAATATCACTCAGACGTGAAATCAATGTCATAAGGCCAGTAGCAGCATAATGAGAGGATTTAGGTATGATGATTCTAAGGGAAATTAGTCACACAGAAAAAGAATCTTATCATAAGATATCACTTAGAGAGGGAATGTCAACATCACAACACATGAACTGAATTAGGAAAGAGAGCAGCGTCTCACATTTAGAAAACACTCTTATGCCTCCTTAAGGGGAAAGGAGAGGTGGGGTGATGCATAAAACCAGAGTTTGATATAAGCACAGGTACCATTCCATAAACAAAATACAGAATAGACAAGACCTACACCTTCCTCAGTGAACGGGACTCAAAACCCCTATTCCCCACAGAGGAATATATCTGATTAGTAAGAATCTTAAAACCTATGTACTGATATGCCTCTGTAAGGGAATCAAGTGTGTCTAGACCGGCATAAACACGTCAGTGAAAATCAGCTCAACCCCATTATAAAAATGAATTTCAAAAACAAAACAAAAAACAGCGAAATTGTTACACAATTCCTTCAGGGGTTCTGATGAAACCTAGAATGACCCTATCTGCAAAGACAGCTGGATGAGACATAAGGCTGGGCACTTGGGACTGAGAGGACTGGTGAGATTGGGAGAGAAAATGCAGACCCTTTAAAGTAGTAATGCATGCCACCATTCCATGGGTCCCAAATTTCCAGGTAGAAGGGAATATCACTACAGTTATAACATGTATGGGAAACCTAGAGAATGGACACCCTGTGATGGCGAAAGGTTTCTGAAAGTCTCCTACTTTTTCCTCTCCTTGTGCTACAGTTTGGCATTCCAACAACTTTACTATCAATCTCCCAACTTAGGAGAGTCATCCCCTATAACCTCCTGGTTCCGCACAGTTTGCTAATCGTGCAGAGGATGAAAGGGAAGAGGGAGAACCAATCAGAGAGTAGATGTAGGCCTTTGGACGGACACATGTCACTCTAAACTCCCGTCAGGAAGAAGAATTAACCAAAGCCTCAGCCACCCACAGGGAACCAGTATAGCCACCCCTGGAACCAGTATAGTTCCTGAAGCAAAATTGTGGATTTGAGATCAGCTCCCAAAAATGGGATTTGAAAATAGAAGCTCAGGGGCAAAGCAAATCAAAAACCTGCAGAGTTATAAAGGACTACTCTCTTCCAAAAATCTGTTGAGGGAAGCCAACAAAGCTGACTTGAAAATGAGGCGGAATTGCACAAAACATATATCAAGAGGTAAATTGGAATCGCCTTTAAAGCACAGGAAAGGCATCACAAATTCGAGAATGATGCACTTGGCCAAAAACAGCATATGAATTTTCTCCTGAATATATTCAGGAGAAAAGGCATAGGCCCTTTTTGGCCAATCAAGCAAGTGCGCAATGCAAATCCACACTACAAAGAATTGTCACTTCCCACCGGTCAAAAAGGACATCCGAAAATCTGTAAAAACCAGAAAGGCAAGATAGAGATGACAAGGGCATAAAGCAATATGATCCCAAGGGTCATGGAGGATTGTGATGACAAGCGCATGGAGCATTGTGATGACAAGATTATGTATCATTTTGCTGTCAAAGGCATTGTGATGACAAGGTTCATGGAGCACTGTGATGACAAGCGTCATGGAGCATTGTGATTAGAGGGTTCATGGAGCATTGGGATGACAACGGCATGGAGCATTTTGATGACAAGATTCCCGGATCATTGTGTTGTCAGGGTTCATGGAGCGTTGTGATGACAGTGGTCATGGAGCATTGTTATGACAGAGGTCATGGAGCATTGTGATGAGAACGTCATGGAGCATTGGGCTTAAAATGTTCATGGAGTATTGTGATGACAGGGGTCAAGGAGCATTGTGATGACAAGGTACTGGAGCATTGTGATGAGAAGACCATGGAGCCATGTGATGACAAGTCTCATGGAGCATTCTGATGAAAAGGGTCATGGAGCATTGTGATTACAGGGGTCTTGGAGCATTGTGATGACAAGGGCATTGAACATTGGGATGAGAATGACATGGAGCGTTCTGATGACATGCATCATGGAGCTTTGTGAAGACAAGGGCATGGAACATTGTGATTACAGGGCTCTTGGAGCATTATGATGACAAGGGCAGTGAACAATGGGATGAGAATGTCATGGAGCGTTCTGATGACATGCATCATGGAGCTTTGTGATGACAAGGGCATGGAGCATTGTGATTACAGGGGTCTTGGAGCACTGTGAGGGAAAGGGCATGTAACATTGTGATGAAAAAGGCATGGAAGCTTGTCATGACAGGGTTCAAGGAGCATACTGGTGACAAGTGTCAGGGACCATTGTGATGACAAGTGTATTGAGCACTGTGATGACAAATGTCATGGAGCATTGTGATTAGAAGACCATGGATACTTGTGATGACGAGCGTTATGGGGCGTTGTGATGATAGGTGTTATGGAATATTGTGATCACAAGGATTTGGAGCATTGTGATGACAGAGGTCATAGAGCATTTTGATTTCATAGTGATGACAATAGCATGAAGCATTATGATGATGCGCATTTGGTGCATTGTGATGACAGCGTTCATGGAGCATTGAGATGAAAAGGGGCATGGAGCATTATGATTACAGGAGTCTTGGATCATTGTGATGAAAAGGGCATGGAACATTGGTCTGAAATGTTTCATGGATTATTGTGATGAGAGGGGGCAAGGAGCATTGTGATAACAATGGCACGGAACACTGTGATACATGGTTCATGGAGGATTGTAATCAGAAGCGCATGGAGCATTGTGAGAAGAATGGCATCGAACATTGTGATGAAAAGCATCATGGATCCTGTGATGACAAAGGCTTGGAACATTGTGAT
>NW_028294422.1:0-59000 GCF_964341445.2 Mesoplodon mirus | reverse complement strand
GAGTTCCTGCTCAGGCCATGGAGGCTCAGCCATGGAAAGGTAAGATTCTGTGTGGGAGTAAAATGGCTGCCAAGTGGCCAAAGTCATTCTGATGGAGGCAACGACTTCAGTTAGGGAGGTCAGACTCGTTCAGGAAGCTCAAACTGAGTTTTATTCAATGTAGGTGGCTTAGGTGACAACTTCTCAGAGTTCTCATGCATAAATAGTAGGCATAAATCAGCTGAGGTGAACTTTGCCTACGTGGGGCATAGTTCAAAGATTTTCTGGTAGAGGTCACGGAAAGTTTAAAGGTCACCAGATTTCCACTGTGATTGGTTGACTGGAGGCCAAGCAGGGGGCCATCCAATCACACGTGACATGGGGTGCCTTAGTGACAGGCCTCCCTGCTTTGCATTTTATCCAATCAGATATGAACATTGCCCGTGACATCAGAGAAGGCAGGGAGTATAAACGGGGCCAGCGGCACTCAACTGCCGCACTGTCCTTCCCTCTGAGCTGTGGGGGAGACGGTTCTGACATGTCTGAGCCTTCGCCTGAGACGTCTGAAGAAAGCCTGGCCACCAAGGAAGCAGAGCCCTCCAAAGCCGAGCCAAAGAACCCGAAGCAGAAGACACCGAAGCGCCGCGGCTACCGCAGCCGCCGCCGCTCTGATGGCTTCGACAGCTTTGCCGCCTATTTCCCCAGGGTGCTGAAGCAGGCCCACGAGGGCCTGAGCCTCTCAGAGGAGGCCGTGGACGTCATGGATTCGTTCGTTAAGGATATGTTTGAGCGAATCGCCAACGAGGCGGCGCACCTGGTCTGCTCCAGCAAGCGCTCCACCCTCAGCTCTGGAGAGATCCAGACCTCCGTGCGCCTGCTGCTGCCTGGGGAGCTGGGCAAGCATGCCATGTCCAAAGCCAGCAAGGCCGTCATCAGATACACCACTGGCAAATGAGCTGCCTCCGGACCATCTGAGCATCTCAAACCAAAGGCTCTTTTCAGAGCCACTCATTTGGCGGGAAAAGACCTGTAGCTCTGAAGAGTCCGATCCACTCTGGGTTTTCGCCCTGTGCCATGAGGGAAATACCATAAACCTCATCCACTCTGCTTGAGTATATGTCTTTAGTGCCATTCGTTCCACAGAGAATCACGAACTAGTCTTAGCCAAAATGCACCTTGTCACTTTCCTAACTGGTCATTTCTACTTGTGGTTTCTCTGTTCACCCATTTTAGGGATTTTTATGGTCAAAATTCTTTCCATACAAGATTCACTGACCATTTTTATTGTCATTCTCCCAGCTGTATATAGCAGTATCATCCAGAGATTTTTATGTGGGATATAGTAACTGAAAGAGTGAAGTAGTGGACATGAAAATCTCACTTACACGTTCATACGCCTTTAACATATCTCAAATCTGAATTCAGTTAAGTACATAAAATAGGACCCAAACGCAGTGTAAAACTAAATAATCTAATTTTCTAGAATCAAGCACCATACCTCGTGAAATTAGTATTCTACATAATTCAGATTTCTCTGATTTTATTTTTTTATGCCTAAAACTTTTCGGTTTTTATCCAGAAATCTTGACTGAACTGTAATTCTGCATGGATGATGAGATCATCCAATGACAGCAGCTGTAGCCACAGTCTGAGGAGCAGCAGCTTATGAGGGACTGGGAGCCCCTGAGCCAGAGCAATTGGCCCAGAGTGTGGTGGGGCGTCCAGAGCTGAACAAATAACAGCCTTCCTGTGATACTCAGCCGGGAGAGTGAGCGGGAAGGAGGTGTGATAGTTTCCCTGTGGTTTTCCCTTCGAGTACTTGCTTTTAATCATGGTGATTTAAGTACACACAACCAGATCTGGTAGTGGGACATGTCTCTATCTCCTTGCATGAAAATAAGAGGGGGAAGTTCAGCAGTTAAGAGAACTAAGATGACTCCTTCCTCTACCTCAAGTAATTTGAATGTTAATGCTTCTAATAATATTTATTGAATTTAATATCCATTGTGCTTTCTTCTTGGTGCATTGCCTTTTCTTCTAATCTTTTTCTAAAAATATGTTGCTGAATTTCAAGGATTTGTTGATTTTCCTAGTCCATTTTTCAAAAAATTGATTTCTAATTTCCTACATCATTGGAGAGAGAGAATGCACTCTATGATTTCAATCCTTTGTAATTTACTATGGTTTTCATTAGAAATTAATATTTCAGTATATTAAAATCTATTCATTCTGCACTTTTAAAATAAGCAACAACGATATGCTGTACAGCACAGGGAAATATAGAAATTATTTAATAATAACTTTAAACAGTATAATATATAAATATTTTGAATCACTTGTTATAAACCTGAACTAATATAATATTGTAACTCACCTATACTTTAAGAAAAAATATAAAAATTAAAAAGAAATTTTAAGTACCCCTGGATTAGGATGTACAAACCTGTGAAGGATGTCACTCTCAGCCAAAGAGAGAAAAGCTAGATAAACTGCAAAATTCCAACCTTTTCTTGAACCCAGTTTTAGTGCTTTCTCTATGTCAGGCTTTATAGATTTCTATGAGATCTAACTTATTTTCCCATGAATTTCACTTCCCAATTTATTCTCGTCCTCGTGTGAGCGTGTTATGGAACTTTCAGAATTATTTTATGTGTGATATGCAATAGAAATTGTGGAGGAGCAGTTATATACATCAACTACCCCTATTATACATTATCAACATATCCCAGTTTAAGCATACATTTAAATATATAAATGGGAACTGATAATAGCTTACAGAAGTGGCAAAACAAAGTTTTCACAAACATTTCACTTTTCTAAATCCCTGGTTGTTGAAATTATTTGAAATATCCCTACAGATGTATCAATCAATTCTTTCCTAGCAGAGAAACTTTAAAATACAAACTTTCATGACATGCAATTTTATATCCATTGAAGAGTGTCAAGTGAGAGCAGCTCAAGCTCCTGTCTCCACTGGGGGTCTGGCAGCCTGTGAGCTACAGCCATTGGCCCCAAATGTTGTCCAGTGACCAGGGCTGAACAGATAATAGCCTTTGTATGATAATCAAACTGGAGATTAAGGGGAAAGGAACTGTGGAACTTTGCTTTTTTTTTTTTTTTTGGTTCCTTACTTATATTTAATCATGGGGATTTAATGACTTAAATCCAGAGCAAGTCATTTCTTCAGCCCCTTGCATCAGTTTAGAGGAGGTTTATCAGCAATAGAAGACCTAATATGTCTCCTTTTACCTCAAGTGGTTTGAATGTTAAGGTTCATATCTGTTCTTTTCCATTGTGTTTTATTTGTGTCCCATGAAGATTTTTATTTGTGTCATTTTTGTATAAGTGTACTGCCAAATTTCAAAGAAGTTGCTGATTTTCTATTTCTTGTTTAAAACAGATTTCTACCTTCCTACGACTGTTGAGAGAGGATGATCTGTGGGATTTCAGTCTTGTGCAGTATATTCTGATTTGCTTTAAAGCCCAGTACTTCCTCATGATTGTGAAGTGTTTCATTTGAACATGTAAAATCAGTTGTAAATAATCATTTTGACTGGGATGTACAAGGTAGTAAAGGATGTCTCTCTCAGGCAAACAATGAGACAAAAGCTATATAAGTTGCAAAATTAAAAAATTTCTCGGGCTCATTCTGTGGAGAGACAAAAAACAAAGTATTCTACCTTGGTCACAGCACCACTTGCTGAAGAGCAAAATGGGGGACAGGATAAGACAGTAGAGAGAGTTCACAGAAAATTGCAGGTATGAAGGGGGCCAATATTACCTCCAGCGATCTCTTTGAGATCAGCAGAATTAGGATTTTGGCCAATAAGCCCCCTCATGAAGTTCATTACTTATTATTATTTGGGAAAGATGAAACTTAAAAGGTTTTGAAATAAAGAGAGCTTGCTGCACAGCTTGCCATTAAAATCTACCATGAAATCAGGTGCATACCTTCCTCTGTGTAAGAAATAGAAATTGTTGTACACACTGGAAAAAAAATTTCAGAACTCCAAACTCTTGGTAGAGCCAGGTGCCTTTTCTGAGAAACAAGTGTGGACCACTTTGAAAAGAGTTGACCTCAGAAAATCACTTAATGTCTATCATGCTAATGGTTGCTGCATCAAAATGCCAGTTTTTCTCCATATGAAACAGAGATTCATTACCAAGGTTATTTTTGCATGTTAGTCTCAAAGCTATGGTCTCTGTAAAAAGTATAAGAGCTCTAATACACCAGGACACTGCTATTGTGCTTTGGGTGTTTTGCTTTTGTGAAATCAGAAATGAAATAGGATCATTATTTATACATATTATATAATAGGTAATATGTTTACCTAATATGCATAATAGGTCTGGAGAGTGAAGACTGGGCATGCAAGGGTGAGCAACACATACAAAATTTAGAAAGGTAAGAAGATAAAGGGAATTTTGTGATTTTTCGTTGTTGAAGATGGGAAGGGGGAGTGAGCGATTGTGATTATACACTTCCGTGGGTTCTTGCAGAAAGAAGGGTACCTAGTGAGCAATTGCGATCTAATGGTGTGTGTGGTTTACTGTAAAGACAACCTGAGGAAAAGAGTGTAATGCTTAATCCACAAATTAGAACCATCAACGCGTGGAAAATAGTATTGCTAGGGCAAAAATATCCCATTCAAACTCTTTTCTCCATTACCCATGTTATGGAATTCATTTGAAGTGTGGATCCAAACACAGCAAACGAATAAGTAAACCAAAAAGTTCAAGGGAAAAAAAATCTATCCCAGATTCTAATCTACCCGGAAAAATTTTAATCTTGGAACTGAAGGGTCTACTCTAACTTCTTCAGGTAATCTGTGTCTATTCTTTTCCAGGCTTTACTATTTTTGAAAACAACCTTGGTGATATAGGCCTCGGATGATGGGAGATCCAATCAGAGAAGCTTAAGCACCACTCGCCTCTGAGTCAGCCAATGAGAGGCCAGCAACGGTGAGCTACAGCCATTGGTCCGGAATTCAAGCTGGTTTTCCGGGCTGAAGAAGTCAGTGCCTTCCTGGATGTTTAGCCTTGGTAAAAACTGACGGTATTAGGTTTGATTATTTGCCTGCTCTTTGCTTCTTTGCTTGATTGGTTGTATGTTTCTAATGGTGGTGTTTACCTGGGGCTGATATACAAAATGCCAGAGGTCCCTTTACTTGAAAGACACGTACATAATGTCTCACACTTCTGGAGGCCGGAAGTCCAAATCAAGATGTCAGCTGGTTTGGTTCCTCAGACTGCTGAGAAGGAAGCCTCTGTTCCAGGACTCTGTCCTTGGCTTGTGAAGATGGCAGAGAAACCCCTCTATCTGTTCACAGTTTTCTCCCTATATGACGGTCTCTGTGTCCATACTTCCCCTTTTATATGGATACAGGTCATTTTGTATTAAGGATCATCCTAATGGAGGCAGTTTAACTTGATTTCCCAGGAGAGATCCTATCTCTGTATACAATCACATGTCAGGTATTTGGGTTTAGCACATCAACATAGGAATTTAGGGAGAGAGTATTCAACCCACAGAAGACATGAATTTTGAGTTATAGGTGAGCATATCTCTTGACTCTTCAATTATATTAAGAGAACACTGGTTCTCTTCACCTATAAATACTGGTTTGATGTTTACGATGTGGTATAGTTACAGTTTTTGAACTCTTCCAACACATGTAAGCATAGATTATTGATGGAAAATCTTACTTAAACAGATATTTTTGATGAATGAATGCATTCAAAACCCTGAGAAATCTGGAAAAAATGTAATGTTTTCATAATTGTGTATCATTTAGCGATCACTGCATTGCAAATTACTTCAACACTTAGTGGATTAAAGCAGCAATTATTTATTATTTCTCATGTATCTATGGGTCAGCTGAATGCTTCTGCTGACCTGGGTGGTATTTCTCAGGATTTTCGTGTAGCCCTTCTCTCTTTATTCATCGTCCCTGGTAGAGTTCATATCACATCACTTCCAAATTAGCAATGCATAGATAGGACTTTTCTCTGTGTGCTAAAATTGATGTTTCATTTTAAGTAACGTTTTGTAGATACTTAGATTAAAAATAGAAAGAGAGGGCTTCCCTGGCAGTGCAGTGGTTGAGAGTCCACCTGCCGATGCAGGGGTGACGGGTTCGTGCCCCGGTCCGGGAAGATCCCACATGCTGTGGAGTGGCTGGGCCCGGAGCCATGGCCACTGAGCCTGCGTGTCCAGAGCCTGTGCTCCACAACGAGAGAGGCCAAAACAGTGAGAGGCCCGCACACCGCAAAAAAAAAAAAAAAAAAAAAAAAAAAAAATAGAGAACATTCGTGACTGCTTAAGGGAAAATAAGGTGAACCCTCTCATGTAATTTTCCTCAACTATTTGAACAGTGAATAGCTTTATTTATTTTAAAAATGTTCCTGACTTTCCACCTAGGTGAAGGGGGAAGAAACTCTTTCATTGTAGTCCCTATAAATGCATTGTGATTTGCTGAACAATGTTTGTTCAGTTTTGTTTGGTATTCCTTTTTTGCTTTTGAAAGAAATTGTAAATTTCCCTATTGATTAGGATGCTAAAACCTGAAAAGGATGTCACTCAGCTAAACAGTGAGACAAAATATGGACAACCTACAGAAATGAGAACTTTTCTTCAGGCCCTGAAAAAAGGGACTGCACCGTCCTGGAGAGACAAAACAGCATCTTTTTTAATGTTTTCAGAAACCCACAAACTCAGGATTAAGAATCGGGCAAGGCAGAAAACTAGAGAGAGCTTAACCACTCTGAGTTGTGTGGCTATGAAGGGGGCCATTGCCTGATCGAGGAGGACTGTAAAGGCCTTTTTTCCTTTGGTCCAGTGTATTGATAGAACTCGATTGGGCCAGTACCCCCCAAGAACTGTCCTTGTGGACATCAGACTAAGGATTTATGATAAATGAGCCACCGGAATGGGAATATTATTTATTTATATTCTTGAACATGGTATGAATCTTATGAAAATATTTCAGATAAAGAATTTGACTCTCAAGGAGACCAAGGAAAACTACCACCAAAGTATCCGCAGGTAAATCCCGCAGGTACCTCAGGATGATCTTACACACCTGGAACAAAATTTCGGATGACAAGAGAGCTCTAGGTAAAGCTCAAGGGCGACTGACACACAGGAAATCTAAGAAAGAGGAATAATAGGGTTTAATGTTGAAGAGGCTAAGGCCGAATAAGTACATGTGATTTTTGACTTCAGAAGGTAATTAAGGAGAAAGGGCACCTAGTGAGCAATCATGATCTAACAGTGTGGTTTACTGAAATGATAAACTAAGGGAAAGAGCTTTACTGCTTAAATAATAAAAGATAAACATCAACTCTGAGAAAATAGTATTAGCAGGACAAACATACCCCATTCAAACTTTTTCAACATGACTTGCATCAGGGAAATCATTTAAAAGCAGAATCAAGGACCCAAACACAGCACGGAAATAATTAAAGCAAAATGTTCAAGAAACAGTAACTATCCAAGGTGGAAGAAACTGAAGTTACACTTGTGACTGGTTCAGATTAATCTTATTTGTTTTTTTCCCTCAAGAGTACATTGTCCTGTTTTTGGAAAACGGAAACCTTCATGTCTTGCACCTCGGCATCATGGGGATGCTGGAAGTGTCCAATCAGAGCAGCCCAAGCACCACTCTGGGCCGTCTCAGCCAATGAAAAGCCTGCAGCTCCTGAGGTACAGCCATTGACTCAAAAGTGTGAGGAGGTGTCCTGGGCTGAAGTAATAGGAGTCTTTCCGGCACATGCAGCCTTTGAGATTGAGAGGGGAAAGGGATGTGATTCTTTGCCATTGGGCCAGATGTTACAATGTGACACGGTGTAATCCAGTAACAGCCTTCTTGGGAGATTTGGCCTTTAGAGATTATGGAGTATAGTGGAACGTTTCATTCCCTGTGGTTTGTTTGCTGGCTGGTGTTTAATCATGGTGATTTAATTATATGAATTCAGAGACTGTGCTGGACATGTCTTTTGTTCTTTGCATCAAATATGGCAAGATGTTGATTACTAATATTTCAAGTAAGATTTTTATATCTTCATTTGTAAATGGAGCTCTTCAGAAATTGGAATAGTAAGCTTTCTTCACTGCTTGTATCATTCCGTTACATTTTCTGGTAATAAAAATTAGCTTTTCCTCCTTCATGACTGAAACCATTTTATTGGCAGTAGAATTAGCTGTCCCTTAAATGTCCAAGAGGAAACCTGATCGGAAGCCTAGTCACTGTGGATGAAACCACACTGATGACCCCCATTTTTTCAATTCTTCTAAAGTCCCTTTTTGGTCCAACTTCTGTAATTTATTTCTACATAAATACATTTAAATATGCCTTTGATTGTATTATTGTAGACTCTTGAAAGTAATTTGATTTTCATTTTTAAATATTTCGCCTTTTATTGATTCCATTTTTTCTCCCTATGTTGGTTTCTTAAAGAATAGGGTAATAGGTAATAGTTGTGGCTCATGTGCTCTAGAGAGCTGGCTCAGTAGTTGTGGCACACAGGCTTAGTTGTTCCATGGCACGTGGGATGTTCCTGGACCAGGGCTCGAACCTGTGTCCCCTGCACTGGCAGGCAGATTCTTAACCACTGCTCCATCAGGGAAGCCCTTCTATTGCTTTTTATCTCTTTTTTACTTATTTTCTCTCTGATATTTATTATTTCCTTCCTTCTGCCGACCTTGAGCTTGGTTTGTTTTTTTCTTATTCTTTTAGATGTTGGGGTAGGTCGTTTATTTGAGATTTTTCTTGTGTCTTGAAGTAAGTCGGTATGGCTATAAGCTTCCCTCTTAGAACTGCTTTTGCTGTGCCCCATAGGTTTTGGAAAGATGTATTTTTATTTTCATTTGTCTCCAGGTATTTTCTAACTTCCTCTTTGATTTCCTCACTGACCCATTGGTTTATTACTAGCATATCGTTTAGTCTCCATGTGTTTGTGGTTTTCCCATTTTTCTTTATGTAATCATTTTCTAGTTTCATACAGTGTGGTTAGAAAAAATGCTTGGTACAATTTCTGTCCTCTTAAATTTGTTGAGACTTGGGTTGTGGCACAGCATGTGATCTATCCTGGAGAAAGTTTCATGTGCACTTGAAAAGAATGTGTATTCTGCTGTTTTTGAATGGAATGTCCTGTAGATGTCTATTAAGTGCAACTAGTCTAATGTGTCATTTAAGGCCACTACTTCCTTACTGATTTTTTATCTGGATTATCTGTCTATTGCTGTAAGTGGGGCGTTAAAGTTCCCTAATATTATTGTATTCTTGTCAATTTCTTCCAAGAAATTTTACACAACAGATGAGACACAGCTGGATGGAGAATTGGTGAATTAGAAAACAGATGAAAGAAATTACACAGAATAGCTCATAGTAAGATAAATGAAGTAGAAGATTAAAGAGAGGCCAAGGGACCTAAGAAATGGACTAAGAAGGTATTAAGTGCATTTTGTAGGCATGCCAGAAGTGGTAACCTTGTTAAATTTTAGAATAATAATATTCACAGGGACACGGTTGATAATTATCCAGAATTTAGGAAAGCCTTGATTCCATAGATTCAGGGAGCATACTTGGACACATCATATTAAAGCTACAGAGTTAGCATATAGATCATAATAGCAGACAAAAAGACACATTGTATACAGAGCAATGCAAATACTGTGACAGTAAATCTCCTTTCATCAACAAATGGAAGCCGAAAGTGAGTGGTGAGAGTAAGTAACCATCCACGTAGTGTTGTACTCCTAGCCTAAGTATCATGATAAGACTTTGATAGACTTGAAGATGGACCACTCAGCACACCAAAACAAGGACAGACTTACTGCCAGTCCTTAGCCATAAGCCACTTTAGATGTTACCTCTGCTGCACATAGCTACCTTGTCCAATGTTCTGTACTTCTTGAGTTGGCCCACTTCCAAGGACTGATCAAGGAGGTGGCATAAAGATCTGGCTATGTTGGACCAATGTGAAATGACTTCAACAGGCCTTTAGAACTCAGCATGGGATCAGAAAGTAATTTTGGAGGGTCTGCGTTAGATGTGCACTTCTCCCTCTGCCCACACCTACCTCTCGCATCCCTTTCTTGGGCATTGAGCATGCATAAATATCCTGCACACTAAACACCATATCGATGTTTGTGTCCTTAGAACTTAATTCAGAATAAAAGAGATTGGAGACAACATGAAAAATCATGGTATCAATATTTACACCAACAGATACCATGTGAAAGGAACTTCTAAGGAATGTTTGCCACTTCTGGTATCCCTAGGAGATGTACTTTATACTTTCTTAGTCCATTTGTTAGGTGTCTTGATCTCCATTTAATCCTTTTATTCTCTTTATGAAGTATTCTGTATTATTTTTTAATCTACCTTCTAATTCACATATTCTCTCTCCAGGGGTGTCTTAGCTATTTAAAATTTCTTTACTCTTCTATTCCAGTGTTTATGATTTTCTGTACTAGAAAGCTTATTTGCATCTTTTTTTTTTTTTTTTTTTTTTTTTTTGCGGTACGCGGGCCCCTCACTGCTGCGGCCTCTCCCGTTGTGGAGCACAGGTTCCGGACGCACAGGCCCAGCAGCCATGGCCCACCGGCCCAGCCGCCCTGCGGCATGTGGGATCCTCCCGGACGGGGGCACGAACCTGCGTCCCCCGCATCAGCAGGTGGACTCTCAACCACTGTGCCACCAGGGAAGCCCTATTTGCATCTCTTTGATAATTAGCTATTGATTACTCATGTATTATGTATCTTATCATCTATTTAAATATGTTAATTAACATTTCTTGTACTTTGATGATAAATCTTTACAGGTTTCCATTTTGGTTTATTGTTTATGCTGATGTTGGCATTTTGGAAGGGGGGAAATCTGTGCTTGTTTTGGAGGACTTTAACTGTAGGAATATTTGTAGAAGCCTCAATTAAGGTTAAGCTCCCCTAGAAATAATTAGATTTGTATTTGCCATATATATGAGTTTACAAACAGAAATTAGTTGGGCCATGCTGATATTGTTAATTAGAACACCAAAGCTACATCAGGGCACTCTTTTGATTACAGATTCTCAAGGCAACATTTTATTCCCCAACCATAGTTAGGGACAAAATTAGAATTTTCCTTGGTTCTTTATTTCTTATGAGAAAAAAAGTCCAGTTTTTCACTATGGGTATAGTCAATTAAGCATTTATTTCATTTTTTAAAAAATATTTATTTACTTATTTATTTGGCTGCATCGGGTCTTAGCTGCGGCACACGGGACCTTTTAGTTGGAGCATGTGGAATCTTTAGTTGCAGTATGCGGGATCTTTAGTTGCAGCATGCAAACTCATAGTTGAGGCATGTGGGGTCTAGTTCCTTGACCAGGGATTGAACCCAGGCCCCCTGCGTTGGGAGTGTTGTGTCCTTGCCACCAGGGAAGTCCCAGTCAATTAAGCATTTAGAATTATGTGTATGTCTCAGCTGTCTATTAATTTGAGCCCATTTTCAAGCACACCTGAGTATTTAAAATAATGTTTAACATAATTTTGGGGGCTTCCCTGGTGGCGCAGTGGTTGAGAGTCCGCCTGCTGATGCAGGGGACACGGGTTCGTGCCCCGGTCTGGGAAGATCCCACATGCCGCGGAGCAGCTGGGCCCGTGAGCCATGGCCGCTGAGCCTGCGCGTCCGGAGCCTGTGCTCTGCAACGGGAGAGGCCACGGCAGTGAGAAGCCCGCGTACCGCAAAAAAAAAAAAAAAAAAAAAAAAAAATATATATATATATATATATATATATATATATATATATATAATTTTGTATATTACAATTTATAATTGGAGGATTTTCAGTTTTTCTACCCAATACCCAAACAATTTCCAAACAAGAAGTGTAAACGTCCCTTAAAAATATAAACCATACTAAGATCACTCAGTGGTAATCAGCTGATATTTAAGCTACGCTGCAAAGTTCCAGGCAACTTTCACACACATGCCTGGTGCTGCAAGGGACCTCTTTTCTTGTGGGGATGTCCAGCAGGATAGGCTGACCTTTTACATGGTAGCCATGTGTCCTCAAAAAGCAAGACAGAAGGACATTCCCTCTTAAAGCTTAACCCCATAATTGGCATAATATAATTTCCACCATATTCTATTTATTGCTCAAAATAATCACAGCCTTCATCAGCTCAAGAGGAGGGGGAAATGAACAGAACCTCTCATTGGAAGGAGTATCCAGGAATGAGCAACATTCCTGGATCTAATATCCACTAAAACCAAGCTTCTTGAGATCCTTTTGGGTGCCATACACAGGGTATGGCCAAGAAACAAGTGTTTTGTTCATTATACTAAGGTGGTTGTCTATGGATTCGTTTACTCTTTACCTACCACTAGGAGAGGGACACCTATCATTTAGTGGAATCCTATACTCTACACCACAACTTTCACACTAAAGTGGAATGAAGTGTCTAAACATTATAGACACCCTCTCCCACTTGTAGGACCCTGCATGTAGACAAAGAAACACACAGGTAGGCAGCAAGGGGGATGTAAGTAGAGATTTCTTGGTGAAAGGAACTTGGACAGACAGGGTTTCAATATCTAATTTTTCTGACTTAGGGACACAGAGTTCTCCCATATTTCTCGTGGTTCCCTTCTTTCTTGGGTCCTCTAATGCCTGACACTTCAGTTGTAATCTATCCCTCTCAGCTGTGCCTTGAAAAGTACATATCCACAGAGTCATAAATGGGGCAGGTTTGAGGACAAAATTTAGGGAGAGGGAAAAGCATAAGAAGCCCTGGATATATGCCCTTGCATGATGTTGGAGTGTGGTTAAGGGAAACACTTGATTATACTTTTTCACTTGAATTAATTTCCAAATGGAGATTGAGGTAATTGAAGTTTATTCTTTTATATAAAGGTATTTCCTATCAAGCAGGTTGATCAAGAGAAGCATGGTTTCTGTTATCCTCTGATAGACTCACACACTCAAAGGCAAAACCATGCCTAATGGGTCAGACACTGAAGTGAGATTTAGGGAATCACCTAGGTCCTGGTGTCAGTTCTAATTCAGTAAATATGTGACTTTGGGTAATGCCCTTCACCTACCAGAATATGGTAAAGGAATCTGGGTTTTCAGAGGGATAGATTACACAAGCCAGTCCATTTACTTCAACAAGCACAATAACCTTGCATATTATTCCTACTTACAACAAATTTCACTCAGGTGCATGACAAAATACCTGCTCAAGTATCAGATCCACTGAGCTATATGGTTTCTGCTTATCTTCACTTCTCAAAGGCTGATGAATTTCACAATGCCTCTGTGTAGAATATTGCAGTTATTTCTGCAACGTGTTTCAGTTCTCGCTTATGTTTTACAATGAATTCTGTAATACAGATAATGTTGAAAAAAGTTTGAATGGGGTATGCTTGTCCTATTAATACTATTTTCTTAGGGTTGGAACTTATAGTTTGTTATTTAAGCAGTAAAGCCCTTGCTCTAATTCGTATTTTCAGTAGTCAACACCATTAGATCATGATTGCTCTTTAGGTGTCCATTTTCTTCAATTACACTCTGAAGTGAATAATTACATATGCTCATATCTCCTCCAAGGTCTTCAACCTTGAACTCCATTTTCCCTCTCTCCTTCCTAGATGCCATGTGTGTCACTTATCCTTGCGCTTCTGTCTTCACAGCGTATATGGTACAGTTGTAACACTGGTTTACTAATGCCTGTATTTGATTATTGGATTTACTAAATGTAAAACACACCTAGCACAATAAAAATATCCTAGTAGGTTAGATTTCTTAACAGGAATTCTCACATATTATTAATGTGCAAGAAATGTTTAGAAAAACATTTGTATTTCATACGGGCAAACACTGGGATATTGAAGCAGCAACAATGAGCACAATAGGAATTAAATAATTTTGTGAAATACCATTTTATCCTATGGGTCCACAGTTCTCTTTTTGAAAATGCAATGGCTCTGAAATGAGCTTTCTGCTTCCAAAATTATATTCAGGTTCTGTACGACCAACTTGAGGTCCCACACAGAGATATTTACTTGCCATTGATTTGGTGGAAGATTTTCCTGGTCTCCTTGGGAATCATATTCTTTTAAAAAAATTCTTTCATAAGATTCCTCTAATATTCCACAAAATAATAAATAAGATTCCTGAAAATGGGACTCATTTATCCTAAATATTTACTCCAGCGACCAAGGAGAGCTCTGGAGATATAATAGCCCGTCAGAATTCTTCAATCTTGGACTGAAAAACACAGACTTTCACTGCCCATTCTTTAAAAGACACTGCCTCCTTCATACCTGAACTACTCAGGGAAGCTCTCTCTAGTATCTTGCCACGGCACCCCAATTCTTTTTCCTTATCTCACAAGGCTCTGCCAATTTAAAAAAAGTATTTTGTTTAGTCTGTCCTGTAGAGACCTGTCCCTCTTCTGAGGGGCTCAGGAAAAGTTTGATTTTGTAGATTATCAGGAATTTATCTCAGTGTTTGGCTGAGAGTGATATACTTTACAGGTTCTTATATCCTACACAATAGGAAATAATTACAACTTTTTAAAAAGAAGTACAAATGGAATACAAAAATTGAAAAATATGTAGGTGTAAAGCAACATAATACTTTCTAAAAATTGAAAATGACAGAGTATCTTCTCCCTCACAGATAAGAAGAAATAAAATACTAAAATGAAATTACTGAACATTCACATAATTGTGAAAATGACTGTGGCAGGGCCACCTTGTTTCACTTAAGTGGTCACCAGTGTTCTCTTAATAAAATGGAAGAGGCAGGAGATATGTCTATATTTAGCTCAGAATACATATCTCCTATGGGTTGAATTTGTACCTCTAAAATTCATCTATCTATGCTGTAAATACTCGTACTCATATGTGATCATATTTGGAATCTTTACTGGGTAATCAAGTTAAAATATGTTCATTAGAGTAGGTCTTAATCCAAATGAGTTGCATCCATATAAAAAGGGAAAATCAGACATAGATACATACATATAGGGAGGAAAATGTGTGGAGGTGTAGGGAGATTTCAGCTATCCACAAGGCAAGGAGAGGGTCCTAGAATAGATGCCCCTTATGCATTCACACCTTGCATAAGATCCAACTCAGATGTAACCTTGATTTGGACTTAGAGCCTCCAGAAGTATGAGACAATAAATGTATGTTGTTTAAGTGACCCAATCACCAGCATTTTGTACAGAAGCTCTAGAAAACTTATATAATATTTAAATGACCTTGATTAGATTTTTTTTTTTTTTTTTTTTTTTTTTTGCGGTACGTGGGCCTCTCACTGTTGTGGCCTCTCCCGTTGCAGAGCACAGGCTCCGGACGCACAGGCTCAGCGGCCATGGCTCACGGGCCCAGCCGCTCTGCGGCATGTGGGATCTTCCCGGACCGGGGCACGAACCCGTATCCCCTGCCTTGGCAGGCGGACTCTCAACTGCTGCGCCACCAGGGAAGCCCGACCTTGATTAGATTTATAAAACAAAGAAACAAACAGCAGATAAATAATCACACTTGTTACCCTACTGTCACCAAACCTGAACATCCCAGGAAGACTGTTACTGGTTCATTCATGAACACCGCACTATAGAGTGAGTGGCCCAGTGACTGTGGCTACCAGTTTGGGTCCCTCATTGGCTGACCTGGTGTCGAGGTGGACTTGAACCTCTCTGACTGGATGCTCCCACCATCCCCATGATGTTGAGCTACAAGTCATGAAGGTTTTCCACTTCAAAAACAAGAGAATAAGGCCTAGAAAAGAATAGAATTAGATCATCTGAACGAGTTGGAGTAGACTTCTGATTCTAGGCAGCCTGGAATAAGTTGTTTCCTGAACTTTTTGTTGCACTTATTTCTATGCTGTATTGGAGTCCCCTTTTTAAGTGAATCCATAAACACAGTAATGGTGAAAAGGTTTCTGAATGGGCTATACTCTTCCTATCAATACTATCATCCCTGATTTGAGACTTATAACTGTTATTTAAGCAGTGAAGCCATTTCCCTCAGTTTGCCTTTACAATAAACCACAACATTACAAGGTGATTGCTCACTAGGTTCCCGTATTCCCTCAATCAACTGAAGTGAATAATTACTAGTTGTTACTCCCCTTTCCAATCTTCAACATCAGACTTTCCCTTTCCCCTCTCCATCCTAGATTTCCTATGTATCAGTCATCTCTGAGGTCCCAGTTATCACTTCAAAACCAATTATGGTATATTTTGAATATTTTGGGGTTTTTTTTAACTAATGTGTCCATTTAATTTCTGAATTTATAAATGTGAAAGAAACAAAGCTCACTAAAAATATTAATGGATTCTTTTTCTTAAAACGACTTCCTACATAATACGATATGTATTATATTTAGGTCCTTAATCCATTTTGAGTTTATTTTTGTGATTGCTGTTGGAGAATTTTCTAATTTCATTTTATTACATCTAGCTATCCAGTTTTCCCAGCACCATTTATTGAAGAGACTGTCTTTTCTCCATTATATATTCTTGCCTTTTTTATTGTAGATTAATTGACCGTAAGTTCATGGGTTTATTTCTGGGCTCTCTCTTCTATTCCACTAATCTATGCGTCTGTTTTAGTGCCAGTACTATACTGATTGATTACTGTAGTTTTCTGGTATAGCCTGAAGTCAGGGAACCATATTCCTCCAGCTCTGGTCTTCTTTCTTAAGATTGTTTTGGCTATTCGGGACCTTTTGTGTTTCCACACACATTTAAAAACTTTTTGTATAGTTCTGTGAAAAATGCCCCGGTATTTTCATAGGGATTACATTGAATCTGTCGATTGCCTTGGATAGTACAGTCATTTTAACAATATTAATTCTTCCAACCAATAAACATGGAATATCTTTCCCTCTGTGATGTCGTCAATTCCTTTCATCAGTGTCTTATAGTTTTCCAAGTACAGGTCTTTTACTAACTTAAGTACATTTATTCTTAGGTATTTTATTGATTATTTTTCTCTCACACTGGCAGTTTCTCAGTACTCAGAGTAACCAGTTTTGTTAAAATAACAGCTCACATTTATTCATCAATTCCAGTATGTGTGGTATTTTGGGGACCTAATTAATGTTAAAAGAATTTAAAATTTACTAAATGTTAAATAATTTTAGTGTTTATGTGTAAGTATTCCCATTTCTGTTTGTGTTCTGTCTTTGCAGAAAGTGGTTTTGTCATTCTCTTCATTCTGATCACTGGAGGTTTTGATAAGAATTGGAGGTAATAGCTGGTGAATTATGTCCCATGATTTTGAGGAGCACTCTGCAGACCATGTCAGAGAGTTCCTGCTCAGGCCATGGAGGCTCAGCCATGGAAAGGTAAGATTCTGTGTGGGAGTAAAATGGCTGCCAAGTGGCCAAAGTCATTCTGATGGAGGCAACGACTTCAGTTAGGGAGGTCAGACTCGTTCAGGAAGCTCAAACTGAGTTTTATTCAATGTAGGTGGCTTAGGTGACAACTTCTCAGAGTTCTCATGCATAAATAGTAGGCATAAATCAGCTGAGGTGAACTTTGCCTACGTGGGGCATAGTTCAAAGATTTTCTGGTAGAGGTCACGGAAAGTTTAAAGGTCACCAGATTTCCACTGTGATTGGTTGACTGGAGGCCAAGCAGGGGGCCATCCACTCACACGTGACATGGGGTGCCTTAGTGACAGGCCTCCCTGCTTTGCATTTTATCCAATCAGATATGAACATTGCCCGTGACATCAGAGAAGGCAGGGAGTATAAACGGGGCCAGCGGCACTCAACTGCCGCACTGTCCTTCCCTCTGAGCTGTGGGGGAGACGGTTCTGACATGTCTGAGCCTTCGCCTGAGACGTCTGAAGAAAGCCTGGCCACCAAGGAAGCAGAGCCCTCCAAAGCCGAGCCAAAGAACCCGAAGCAGAAGACACCGAAGCGCCGCGGCTACCGCAGCCGCCGCCGCTCTGATGGCTTCGACAGCTTTGCCGCCTATTTCCCCAGGGTGCTGAAGCAGGCCCACGAGGGCCTGAGCCTCTCAGAGGAGGCCGTGGACGTCATGGATTCGTTCGTTAAGGATATGTTTGAGCGAATCGCCAACGAGGCGGCGCACCTGGTCTGCTCCAGCAAGCGCTCCACCCTCAGCTCTGGAGAGATCCAGACCTCCGTGCGCCTGCTGCTGCCTGGGGAGCTGGGCAAGCATGCCATGTCCAAAGCCAGCAAGGCCGTCATCAGATACACCACTGGCAAATGAGCTGCCTCCGGACCATCTGAGCATCTCAAACCAAAGGCTCTTTTCAGAGCCACTCATTTGGCGGGAAAAGACCTGTAGCTCTGAAGAGTCCGATCCACTCTGGGTTTTCGCCCTGTGCCATGAGGGAAATACCATAAACCTCATCCACTCTGCTTGAGTATATGTCTTTAGTGCCATTCGTTCCACAGAGAATCACGAACTAGTCTTAGCCAAAATGCACCTTGTCACTTTCCTAAATGGTCATTTCTACTTGTGGTTTCTCTGTTCACCCATTTTAGGGATTTTTATGGTCAAAATTCTTTCCATACAAGATTCACTGACCATTTTTATTGTCATTCTCCCAGCTGTATATAGCAGTATCATCCAGAGATTTTTATGTGGGATATAGTAACTGAAAGAGTGAAGTAGTGGACATGAAAATCTCACTTACACGTTCATACGCCTTTAACATATCTCAAATCTGAATTCAGTTAAGTACATAAAATAGGACCCAAACGCAGTGTAAAACTAAATAATCTAATTTTCTAGAATCAAGCACCATACCTCGTGAAATTAGTATTCTACATAATTCAGATTTCTCTGATTTTATTTTTTTATGCCTAAAACTTTTCGGTTTTTATCCAGAAATCTTGACTGAACTGTAATTCTGCATGGATGATGAGATCATCCAATGACAGCAGCTGTAGCCACAGTCTGAGGAGCAGCAGCTTATGAGGGACTGGGAGCCCCTGAGCCAGAGCAATTGGCCCAGAGTGTGGTGGGGCGTCCAGAGCTGAACAAATAACAGCCTTCCTGTGATACTCAGCCGGGAGAGTGAGCGGGAAGGAGGTGTGATAGTTTCCCTGTGGTTTTCCCTTCAAGTACTTGCTTTTAATCATGGTGATTTAAGTACACACAACCAGATCTGGTAGTGGGACATGTCTCTATCTCCTTGCATGAAAATAAGAGGGGGAAGTTCAGCAGTTAAGAGAACTAAGATGACTCCTTCCTCTACCTCAAGTAATTTGAATGTTAATGCTTCTAATAATATTTATTGAATTTAATATCCATTGTGCTTTCTTCTTGGTGCATTGCCTTTTCTTCTAATCTTTTTCTAAAAATATGTTGCTGAATTTCAAGGATTTGTTGATTTTCCTAGTCCATTTTTCAAAAAATTGATTTCTAATTTCCTACATCATTGGAGAGAGAGAATGCACTCTATGATTTCAATCCTTTGTAATTTACTATGGTTTTCATTAGAAATTAATATTTCAGTATATTAAAATCTATTCATTCTGCACTTTTAAAATAAGCAACAACGATATGCTGTACAGCACAGGGAAATATAGAAATTATTTAATAATAACTTTAAACAGTATAATATATAAATATTTTGAATCACTTGTTATAAACCTGAACTAATATAATATTGTAACTCACCTATACTTTAAGAAAAAATATAAAAATTAAAAAGAAATTTTAAGTACCCCTGGATTAGGATGTACAAACCTGTGAAGGATGTCACTCTCAGCCAAAGAGAGAAAAGCTAGATAAACTGCAAAATTCCAACCTTTTCTTGAACCCAGTTTTAGTGCTTTCTCTATGTCAGGCTTTATAGATTTCTATGAGATCTAACTTATTTTCCTATGAATTTCACTTCCCAATTTATTCTCATCCTCGTGTGAGCGTGTTATGGAACTTTCAGAATTATTTTATGTGTGATATGCAATAGAAATTGTGGAGGAGCAGTTATATACATCAACTACCCCTATTATACATTATCAACATATCCCAGTTTAAGCATACATTTAAATATATAAATGGGAACTGATAATAGCTTACAGAAGTGGCAAAACAAAGTTTTCACAAACATTTCACTTTTCTAAATCCCTGGTTGTTGAAATTATTTGAAATATCCCTACAGATGTATCAATCAATTCTTTCCTAGCAGAGAAACTTTAAAATACAAACTTTCATGACATGCAATTTTATATCCATTGAAGAGTGTCAAGTGAGAGCAGCTCAAGCTCCTGTCTCCACTGGGGGTCTGGCAGCCTGTGAGCTACAGCCATTGGCCCCAAATGTTGTCCAGTGACCAGGGCTGAACAGATAATAGCCTTTGTATGATAATCAAACTGGAGATTAAGGGGAAAGGAACTGTGGAACTTTGCTTTTTTTTTTTTTTTTTTGGTTCCTTACTTATATTTAATCATGGGGATTTAATGACTTAAATCCAGAGCAAGTCATTTCTTCAGCCCCTTGCATCAGTTTAGAGGAGGTTTATCAGCAATAGAAGACCTAATATGTCTCCTTTTACCTCAAGTGGTTTGAATGTTAAGGTTCATATCTGTTCTTTTCCATTGTGTTTTATTTGTGTCCCATGAAGATTTTTATTTGTGTCATTTTTGTATAAGTGTACTGCCAAATTTCAAAGAAGTTGCTGATTTTCTATTTCTTGTTTAAAACAGATTTCTACCTTCCTACGACTGTTGAGAGAGGATGATCTGTGGGATTTCAGTCTTGTGCAGTATATTCTGATTTGCTTTAAAGCCCAGTACTTCCTCATGATTGTGAAGTGTTTCATTTGAACATGTAAAATCAGTTGTAAATAATCATTTTGACTGGGATGTACAAGGTAGTACAGGATGTCTCTCTCAGGCAAACAATGAGACAAAAGCTATATAAGTTGCAAAATTAAAAAATTTCTCGGGCTCATTCTGTGGAGAGACAAAAAACAAAGTATTCTACCTTGGTCACAGCACCACTTGCTGAAGAGCAAAATGGGGGACAGGATAAGACAGTAGAGAGAGTTCACAGAAAATTGCAAGTATGAAGGGGGCCAATATTACCTCCAGCGATCTCTTTGAGATCAGCAGAATTAGGATTTTGGCCAATAAGCCCCCTCATGAAGTTCATTACTTATTATTATTTGGGAAAGATGAAACTTAAAAGGTTTTGAAATAAAGAGAGCTTGCTGCACAGCTTGCCATTAAAATCTACCATGAAATCAGGTGCATACCTTCCTCTGTGTAAGAAATAGAAATTGTTGTACACACTGGAAAAAAAATTTCAGAACTCCAAACTCTTGGTAGAGCCAGGTGCCTTTTCTGAGAAACAAGTGTGGACCACTTTGAAAAGAGTTGACCTCAGAAAATCACTTAATGTCTATCATGCTAATGGTTGCTGCATCAAAATGCCAGTTTTTCTCCATATGAAACAGAGATTCATTACCAAGGTTATTTTTGCATGTTAGTCTCAAAGCTATGGTCTCTGTAAAAAGTATAAGAGCTCTAATACACCAGGACACTGCTATTGTGCTTTGGGTGTTTTGCTTTTGTGAAATCAGAAATGAAATAGGATCATTATTTATACATATTATATAATAGGTAATATGTTTACCTAATATGCATAATAGGTCTGGAGAGTGAAGACTGGGCATGCAAGGGTGAGCAACACATACAAAATTTAGAAAGGTAAGAAGATAAAGGGAATTTTGTGATTTTTCGTTGTTGAAGATGGGAAGGGGGAGTGAGCGATTGTGATTATACACTTCCGTGGGTTCTTGCAGAAAGAAGGGTACCTAGTGAGCAATTGCGATCTAATGGTGTGTGTGGTTTACTGTAAAGACAACCTGAGGAAAAGAGTGTAATGCTTAATCCACAAATTAGAACCATCAACGCGTGGAAAATAGTATTGCTAGGGCAAAAATATCCCATTCAAACTCTTTTCTCCATTACCCATGTTATGGAATTCATTTGAAGTGTGGATCCAAACACAGCAAACGAATAAGTAAACCAAAAAGTTCAAGGGAAAAAAAATCTATCCCAGATTCTAATCTACCCGGAAAAATTTTAATCTTGGAACTGAAGGGTCTACTCTAACTTCTTCAGGTAATCTGTGTCTGTTCTTTTCCAGGCTTTACTATTTTTGAAAACAACCTTGGTGATATAGGCCTCGGATGATGGGAGATCCAATCAGAGAAGCTTAAGCACCACTCGCCTCTGAGTCAGCCAATGAGAGGCCAGCAACGGTGAGCTACAGCCATTGGTCCGGAATTCAAGCTGGTTTTCCGGGCTGAAGAAGTCAGTGCCTTCCTGGATGTTTAGCCTTGGTAAAAACTGACGGTATTAGGTTTGATTATTTGCCTGCTCTTTGCTTCTTTGCTTGATTGGTTGTATGTTTCTAATGGTGGTGTTTACCTGGGGCTGATATACAAAATGCCAGAGGTCCCTTTACTTGAAAGACACGTACATAATGTCTCACACTTCTGGAGGCCGGAAGTCCAAATCAAGATGTCAGCTGGTTTGGTTCCTCAGACTGCTGAGAAGGAAGCCTCTGTTCCAGGACTCTGTCCTTGGCTTGTGAAGATGGCAGAGAAACCCCTCTATCTGTTCACAGTTTTCTCCCTATATGACGGTCTCTGTGTCCATACTTCCCCTTTTATATGGATACAGGTCATTTTGTATTAAGGATCATCCTAATGGAGGCAGTTTAACTTGATTTCCCAGGAGAGATCCTATCTCTGTATACAATCACATGTCAGGTATTTGGGTTTAGCACATCAACATAGGAATTTAGGGAGAGAGTATTCAACCCACAGAAGACATGAATTTTGAGTTATAGGTGAGCATATCTCTTGACTCTTCAATTATATTAAGAGAACACTGGTTCTCTTCACCTATAAATACTGGTTTGATGTTTACGATGTGGTATAGTTACAGTTTTTGAACTCTTCCAACACATGTAAGCATAGATTATTGATGGAAAATCTTACTTAAACAGATATTTTTGATGAATGAATGCATTCAAAACCCTGAGAAATCTGGAAAAAATGTAATGTTTTCATAATTGTGTATCATTTAGCGATCACTGCATTGCAAATTACTTCAACACTTAGTGGATTAAAGCAGCAATTATTTATTATTTCTCATGTATCTATGGGTCAGCTGAATGCTTCTGCTGACCTGGGTGGTATTTCTCAGGATTTTCGTGTAGCCCTTCTCTCTTTATTCATCGTCCCTGGTAGAGTTCATATCACATCACTTCCAAATTAGCAATGCATAGATAGGACTTTTCTCTGTGTGCTAAAATTGATGTTTCATTTTAAGTAACGTTTTGTAGATACTTAGATTAAAAATAGAAAGAGAGGGCTTCCCTGGCAGTGCAGTGGTTGAGAGTCCACCTGCCGATGCAGGGGTGACGGGTTCGTGCCCCGGTCCGGGAAGATCCCACATGCTGTGGAGTGGCTGGGCCCGGAGCCATGGCCACTGAGCCTGCGTGTCCAGAGCCTGTGCTCCACAACGAGAGAGGCCAAAACAGTGAGAGGCCCGCACACCGCAAAAAAAAAAAAAAAAAAAAAAAAAAATAGAGAACATTCGTGACTGCTTAAGGGAAAATAAGGTGAACCCTCTCATGTAATTTTCCTCAACTATTTGAACAGTGAATAGCTTTATTTATTTTAAAAATGTTCCTGACTTTCCACCTAGGTGAAGGGGGAAGAAACTCTTTCATTGTAGTCCCTATAAATGCATTGTGATTTGCTGAACAATGTTTGTTCAGTTTTGTTTGGTATTCCTTTTTTGCTTTTGAAAGAAATTGTAAATTTCCCTATTGATTAGGATGCTAAAACCTGAAAAGGATGTCACTCAGCTAAACAGTGAGACAAAATATGGACAACCTACAGAAATGAGAACTTTTCTTCAGGCCCTGAAAAAAGGGACTGCACCGTCCTGGAGAGACAAAACAGCATCTTTTTTAATGTTTTCAGAAACCCACAAACTCAGGATTAAGAATCGGGCAAGGCAGAAAACTAGAGAGAGCTTAACCACTCTGAGTTGTGTGGCTATGAAGGGGGCCATTGCCTGATCGAGGAGGACTGTAAAGGCCTTTTTTCCTTTGGTCCAGTGTATTGATAGAACTCGATTGGGCCAGTACCCCCCAAGAACTGTCCTTGTGGACATCAGACTAAGGATTTATGATAAATGAGCCACCAGAATGGGAATATTATTTATTTATATTCTTGAACATGGTATGAATCTTATGAAAATATTTCAGATAAAGAATTTGACTCTCAAGGAGACCAAGGAAAACTACCACCAAAGTATCCGCAGGTAAATCCCGCAGGTACCTCAGGATGATCTTACACACCTGGAACAAAATTTCGGATGACAAGAGAGCTCTAGGTAAAGCTCAAGGGCGACTGACACACAGGAAATCTAAGAAAGAGGAATAATAGGGTTTAATGTTGAAGAGGCTAAGGCCGAATAAGTACATGTGATTTTTGACTTCAGAAGGTAATTAAGGAGAAAGGGCACCTAGTGAGCAATCATGATCTAACAGTGTGGTTTACTGAAATGATAAACTAAGGGAAAGAGCTTTACTGCTTAAATAATAAAAGATAAACATCAACTCTGAGAAAATAGTATTAGCAGGACAAACATACCCCATTCAAACTTTTTCAACATGACTTGCATCAGGGAAATCATTTAAAAGCAGAATCAAGGACCCAAACACAGCACGGAAATAATTAAAGCAAAATGTTCAAGAAACAGTAACTATCCAAGGTGGAAGAAACTGAAGTTACACTTGTGACTGGTTCAGATTAATCTTATTTGTTTTTTTCCCTCAAGAGTACATTGTCCTGTTTTTGGAAAACGGAAACCTTCATGTCTTGCACCTCGGCATCATGGGGATGCTGGAAGTGTCCAATCAGAGCAGCCCAAGCACCACTCTGGGCCGTCTCAGCCAATGAAAAGCCTGCAGCTCCTGAGGTACAGCCATTGACTCAAAAGTGTGAGGAGGTGTCCTGGGCTGAAGTAATAGGAGTCTTTCCGGCACATGCAGCCTTTGAGATTGAGAGGGGAAAGGGATGTGATTCTTTGCCATTGGGCCAGATGTTACAATGTGACACGGTGTAATCCAGTAACAGCCTTCTTGGGAGATTTGGCCTTTAGAGATTATGGAGTATAGTGGAACGTTTCATTCCCTGTGGTTTGTTTGCTGGCTGGTGTTTAATCATGGTGATTTAATTATATGAATTCAGAGACTGTGCTGGACATGTCTTTTGTTCTTTGCATCAAATATGGCAAGATGTTGATTACTAATATTTCAAGTAAGATTTTTATATCTTCATTTGTAAATGGAGCTCTTCAGAAATTGGAATAGTAAGCTTTCTTCACTGCTTGTATCATTCCGTTACATTTTCTGGTAATAAAAATTAGCTTTTCCTCCTTCATGACTGAAACCATTTTATTGGCAGTAGAATTAGCTGTCCCTTAAATGTCCAAGAGGAAACCTGATCGGAAGCCTAGTCACTGTGGATGAAACCACACTGATGACCCCCATTTTTTCAATTCTTCTAAAGTCCCTTTTTGGTCCAACTTCTGTAATTTATTTCTACATAAATACATTTAAATATGCCTTTGATTGTATTATTGTAGACTCTTGAAAGTAATTTGATTTTCATTTTTAAATATTTCGCCTTTTATTGATTCCATTTTTTCTCCCTATGTTGGTTTCTTAAAGAATAGGGTAATAGGTAATAGTTGTGGCTCATGTGCTCTAGAGAGCTGGCTCAGTAGTTGTGGCACACAGGCTTAGTTGTTCCATGGCACGTGGGATGTTCCTGGACCAGGGCTCGAACCTGTGTCCCCTGCACTGGCAGGCAGATTCTTAACCACTGCTCCATCAGGGAAGCCCTTCTATTGCTTTTTATCTCTTTTTTACTTATTTTCTCTCTGATATTTATTATTTCCTTCCTTCTGCCGACCTTGAGCTTGGTTTGTTTTTTTCTTATTCTTTTAGATGTTGGGGTAGGTCGTTTATTTGAGATTTTTCTTGTGTCTTGAAGTAAGTCGGTATGGCTATAAGCTTCCCTCTTAGAACTGCTTTTGCTGTGCCCCATAGGTTTTGGAAAGATGTATTTTTATTTTCATTTGTCTCCAGGTATTTTCTAACTTCCTCTTTGATTTCCTCACTGACCCATTGGTTTATTACTAGCATATTGTTTAGTCTCCATGTGTTTGTGGTTTTCCCATTTTTCTTTATGTAATCATTTTCTAGTTTCATACAGTGTGGTTAGAAAAAATGCTTGGTACAATTTCTGTCCTCTTAAATTTGTTGAGACTTGGGTTGTGGCACAGCATGTGATCTATCCTGGAGAAAGTTTCATGTGCACTTGAAAAGAATGTGTATTCTGCTGTTTTTGAATGGAATGTCCTGTAGATGTCTATTAAGTGCAACTAGTCTAATGTGTCATTTAAGGCCACTACTTCCTTACTGATTTTTTATCTGGATTATCTGTCTATTGCTGTAAGTGGGGCGTTAAAGTTCCCTAATATTATTGTATTCTTGTCAATTTCTTCCAAGAAATTTTACACAACAGATGAGACACAGCTGGATGGAGAATTGGTGAATTAGAAAACAGATGAAAGAAATTACACAGAATAGCTCATAGTAAGATAAATGAAGTAGAAGATTAAAGAGAGGCCAAGGGACCTAAGAAATGGACTAAGAAGGTATTAAGTGCATTTTGTAGGCATGCCAGAAGTGATAACCTTGTTAAATTTTAGAATAATAATATTCACAGGGACACGGTTGATAATTATCCAGAATTTAGGAAAGCCTTGATTCCATAGATTCAGGGAGCATACTTGGACACATCATATTAAAGCTACAGAGTTAGCATATAGATCATAATAGCAGACAAAAAGACACATTGTATACAGAGCAATGCAAATACTGTGACAGTAAATCTCCTTTCATCAACAAATGGAAGCCGAAAGTGAGTGGTGAGAGTAAGTAACCATCCACGTAGTGTTGTACTCCTAGCCTAAGTATCATGATAAGACTTTGATAGACTTGAAGATGGACCACTCAGCACACCAAAACAAGGACAGACTTACTGCCAGTCCTTAGCCATAAGCCACTTTAGATGTTACCTCTGCTGCACATAGCTACCTTGTCCAATGTTCTGTACTTCTTGAGTTGGCCCACTTCCAAGGACTGATCAAGGAGGTGGCATAAAGATCTGGCTATGTTGGACCAATGTGAAATGACTTCAACAGGCCTTTAGAACTCAGCATGGGATCAGAAAGTAATTTTGGAGGGTCTGCGTTAGATGTGCACTTCTCCCTCTGCCCACACCTACCTCTCGCATCCCTTTCTTGGGCATTGAGCATGCATAAATATCCTGCACACTAAACACCATATCGATGTTTGTGTCCTTAGAACTTAATTCAGAATAAAAGAGATTGGAGACAACATGAAAAATCATGGTATCAATATTTACACCAACAGATACCATGTGAAAGGAACTTCTAAGGAATGTTTGCCACTTCTGGTATCCCTAGGAGATGTACTTTATACTTTCTTAGTCCATTTGTTAGGTGTCTTGATCTCCATTTAATCCTTTTATTCTCTTTATGAAGTATTCTGTATTATTTTTTAATCTACCTTCTAATTCACATATTCTCTCTCCAGGGGTGTCTTAGCTATTTAAAATTTCTTTACTCTTCTATTCCAGTGTTTATGATTTTCTGTACTAGAAAGCTTATTTGCATCTTTTTTTTTTTTTTTTTTTTTTTTTTTGCGGTACGCGGGCCCCTCACTGCCGCGGCCTCTCCCGTTGTGGAGCACAGGTTCCGGACGCACAGGCCCAGCAGCCATGGCCCACCGGCCCAGCCGCCCTGCGGCATGTGGGATCCTCCCGGACCGGGGCACGAACCTGCGTCCCCCGCATCAGCAGGTGGACTCTCAACCACTGTGCCACCAGGGAAGCCCTATTTGCATCTCTTTGATAATTAGCTATTGATTACTCATGTATTATGTATCTTATCATCTATTTAAATATGTTAATTAACATTTCTTGTACTTTGATGATAAATCTTTACAGGTTTCCATTTTGGTTTATTGTTTATGCTGATGTTGGCATTTTGGAAGGGGGGAAATCTGTGCTTGTTTTGGAGGACTTTAACTGTAGGAATATTTGTAGAAGCCTCAATTAAGGTTAAGCTCCCCTAGAAATAATTAGATTTGTATTTGCCATATATATGAGTTTACAAACAGAAATTAGTTGGGCCATGCTGATATTGTTAATTAGAACACCAAAGCTACATCAGGGCACTCTTTTGATTACAGATTCTCAAGGCAACATTTTATTCCCCAACCATAGTTAGGGACAAAATTAGAATTTTCCTTGGTTCTTTATTTCTTATGAGAAAAAAAGTCCAGTTTTTCACTATGGGTATAGTCAATTAAGCATTTATTTCATTTTTTAAAAAATATTTATTTACTTATTTATTTGGCTGCATCGGGTCTTAGCTGCGGCACACGGGACCTTTTAGTTGGAGCATGTGGAATCTTTAGTTGCAGTATGCGGGATCTTTAGTTGCAGCATGCAAACTCATAGTTGAGGCATGTGGGGTCTAGTTCCTTGACCAGGGATTGAACCCAGGCCCCCTGCGTTGGGAGTGTTGTGTCCTTGCCACCAGGGAAGTCCCAGTCAATTAAGCATTTAGAATTATGTGTATGTCTCAGCTGTCTATTAATTTGAGCCCATTTTCAAGCACACCTGAGTATTTAAAATAATGTTTAACATAATTTTGGGGGCTTCCCTGGTGGCGCAGTGGTTGAGAGTCCGCCTGCTGATGCAGGGGACACGGGTTCGTGCCCCGGTCTGGGAAGATCCCACATGCCGCGGAGCAGCTGGGCCCGTGAGCCATGGCCGCTGAGCCTGCGCGTCCGGAGCCTGTGCTCTGCAACGGGAGAGGCCACGGCAGTGAGAAGCCCGCGTACCGCAAAAAAAAAAAAAAAAAAAAAAATATATATATATATATATATATATATATATATATATATATAATTTTGTATATTACAATTTATAATTGGAGGATTTTCAGTTTTTCTACCCAATACCCAAACAATTTCCAAACAAGAAGTGTAAACGTCCCTTAAAAATATAAACCATACTAAGATCACTCAGTGGTAATCAGCTGATATTTAAGCTACGCTGCAAAGTTCCAGGCAACTTTCACACACATGCCTGGTGCTGCAAGGGACCTCTTTTCTTGTGGGGATGTCCAGCAGGATAGGCTGACCTTTTACATGGTAGCCATGTGTCCTCAAAAAGCAAGACAGAAGGACATTCCCTCTTAAAGCTTAACCCCATAATTGGCATAATATAATTTCCACCATATTCTATTTATTGCTCAAAATAATCACAGCCTTCATCAGCTCAAGAGGAGGGGGAAATGAACAGAACCTCTCATTGGAAGGAGTATCCAGGAATGAGCAACATTCCTGGATCTAATATCCACTAAAACCAAGCTTCTTGAGATCCTTTTGGGTGCCATACACAGGGTATGGCCAAGAAACAAGTGTTTTGTTCATTATACTAAGGTGGTTGTCTATGGATTCGTTTACTCTTTACCTACCACTAGGAGAGGGACACCTATCATTTAGTGGAATCCTATACTCTACACCACAACTTTCACACTAAAGTGGAATGAAGTGTCTAAACATTATAGACACCCTCTCCCACTTGTAGGACCCTGCATGTAGACAAAGAAACACACAGGTAGGCAGCAAGGGGGATGTAAGTAGAGATTTCTTGGTGAAAGGAACTTGGACAGACAGGGTTTCAATATCTAATTTTTCTGACTTAGGGACACAGAGTTCTCCCATATTTCTCGTGGTTCCCTTCTTTCTTGGGTCCTCTAATGCCTGACACTTCAGTTGTAATCTATCCCTCTCAGCTGTGCCTTGAAAAGTACATATCCACAGAGTCATAAATGGGGCAGGTTTGAGGACAAAATTTAGGGAGAGGGAAAAGCATAAGAAGCCCTGGATATATGCCCTTGCATGATGTTGGAGTGTGGTTAAGGGAAACACTTGATTATACTTTTTCACTTGAATTAATTTCCAAATGGAGATTGAGGTAATTGAAGTTTATTCTTTTATATAAAGGTATTTCCTATCAAGCAGGTTGATCAAGAGAAGCATGGTTTCTGTTATCCTCTGATAGACTCACACACTCAAAGGCAAAACCATGCCTAATGGGTCAGACACTGAAGTGAGATTTAGGGAATCACCTAGGTCCTGGTGTCAGTTTTAATTCAGTAAATATGTGACTTTGGGTAACGCCCTTCACCTACCAGAATATGGTAAAGGAATCTGGGTTTTCAGAGGGATAGATTACACAAGCCAGTCCATTTACTTCAACAAGCACAATAACCTTGCATATTATTCCTACTTACAACAAATTTCACTCAGGTGCATGACAAAATACCTGCTCAAGTATCAGATCCACTGAGCTATATGGTTTCTGCTTATCTTCACTTCTCAAAGGCTGATGAATTTCACAATGCCTCTGTGTAGAATATTGCAGTTATTTCTGCAACGTGTTTCAGTTCTCGCTTATGTTTTACAATGAATTCTGTAATACAGATAATGTTGAAAAAAGTTTGAATGGGGTATGCTTGTCCTATTAATACTATTTTCTTAGGGTTGGAACTTATAGTTTGTTATTTAAGCAGTAAAGCCCTTGCTCTAATTCGTATTTTCAGTAGTCAACACCATTAGATCATGATTGCTCTTTAGGTGTCCATTTTCTTCAATTACACTCTGAAGTGAATAATTACATATGCTCATATCTCCTCCAAGGTCTTCAACCTTGAACTCCATTTTCCCTCTCTCCTTCCTAGATGCCATGTGTGTCACTTATCCTTGCGCTTCTGTCTTCACAGCGTATATGGTACAGTTGTAACACTGGTTTACTAATGCCTGTATTTGATTATTGGATTTACTAAATGTAAAACACACCTAGCACAATAAAAATATCCTAGTAGGTTAGATTTCTTAACAGGAATTCTCACATATTATTAATGTGCAAGAAATGTTTAGAAAAACATTTGTATTTCATACGGGCAAACACTGGGATATTGAAGCAGCAACAATGAGCACAATAGGAATTAAATAATTTTGTGAAATACCATTTTATCCTATGGGTCCACAGTTCTCTTTTTGAAAATGCAATGGCTCTGAAATGAGCTTTCTGCTTCCAAAATTATATTCAGGTTCTGTACGACCAACTTGAGGTCCCACACAGAGATATTTACTTGCCATTGATTTGGTGGAAGATTTTCCTGGTCTCCTTGGGAATCATATTCTTTTAAAAAAATTCTTTCATAAGATTCCTCTAATATTCCACAAAATAATAAATAAGATTCCTGAAAATGGGACTCATTTATCCTAAATATTTACTCCAGCGACCAAGGAGAGCTCTGGAGATATAATAGCCCGTCAGAATTCTTCAATCTTGGACTGAAAAACACAGACTTTCACTGCCCATTCTTTAAAAGACACTGCCTCCTTCATACCTGAACTACTCAGGGAAGCTCTCTCTAGTATCTTGCCACGGCACCCCAATTCTTTTTCCTTATCTCACAAGGCTCTGCCAATTTAAAAAAAGTATTTTGTTTAGTCTGTCCTGTAGAGACCTGTCCCTCTTCTGAGGGGCTCAGGAAAAGTTTGATTTTGTAGATTATCAGGAATTTATCTCAGTGTTTGGCTGAGAGTGATATACTTTACAGGTTCTTATATCCTACACAATAGGAAATAATTACAACTTTTTAAAAAGAAGTACAAATGGAATACAAAAATTGAAAAATATGTAGCTGTAAAGCAACATAATACTTTCTAAAAATTGAAAATGACAGAGTATCTTCTCCCTCACAGATAAGAAGAAATAAAATACTAAAATGAAATTACTGAACATTCACATAATTGTGAAAATGACTGTGGCAGGGCCACCTTGTTTCACTTAAGTGGTCACCAGTGTTCTCTTAATAAAATGGAAGAGGCAGGAGATATGTCTATATTTAGCTCAGAATACATATCTCCTATGGGTTGAATTTGTACCTCTAAAATTCATCTATCTATGCTGTAAATACTCGTACTCATATGTGATCATATTTGGAATCTTTACTGGGTAATCAAGTTAAAATATGTTCATTAGAGTAGGTCTTAATCCAAATGAGTTGCATCCATATAAAAAGGGAAAATCAGACATAGATACATACATATAGGGAGGAAAATGTGTGGAGGTGTAGGGAGATTTCAGCTATCCACAAGGCAAGGAGAGGGTCCTAGAATAGATGCCCCTTATGCATTCACACCTTGCATAAGATCCAACTCAGATGTAACCTTGATTTGGACTTAGAGCCTCCAGAAGTATGAGACAATAAATGTATGTTGTTTAAGTGACCCAATCACCAGCATTTTGTACAGAAGCTCTAGAAAACTTATATAATATTTAAATGACCTTGATTAGATTTTTTTTTTTTTTTTTTTTTTTTTTGCGGTACGTGGGCCTCTCACTGTTGTGGCCTCTCCCGTTGCAGAGCACAGGCTCCGGACGCACAGGCTCAGCGGCCATGGCTCACGGGCCCAGCCGCTCTGCGGCATGTGGGATCTTCCCGGACCGGGGCACGAACCCGTATCCCCTGCCTTGGCAGGCGGACTCTCAACTGCTGCGCCACCAGGGAAGCCCGACCTTGATTAGATTTATAAAACAAAGAAACAAACAGCAGATAAATAATCACACTTGTTACCCTACTGTCACCAAACCTGAACATCCCAGGAAGACTGTTACTGGTTCATTCATGAACACCGCACTATAGAGTGAGTGGCCCAGTGACTGTGGCTACCAGTTTGGGTCCCTCATTGGCTGACCTGGTGTCGAGGTGGACTTGAACCTCTCTGACTGGATGCTCCCACCATCCCCATGATGTTGAGCTACAAGTCATGAAGGTTTTCCACTTCAAAAACAAGAGAATAAGGCCTAGAAAAGAATAGAATTAGATCATCTGAACGAGTTGGAGTAGACTTCTGATTCTAGGCAGCCTGGAATAAGTTGTTTCCTGAACTTTTTGTTGCACTTATTTCTATGCTGTATTGGAGTCCCCTTTTTAAGTGAATCCATAAACACAGTAATGGTGAAAAGGTTTCTGAATGGGCTATACTCTTCCTATCAATACTATCATCCCTGATTTGAGACTTATAACTGTTATTTAAGCAGTGAAGCCATTTCCCTCAGTTTGCCTTTACAATAAACCACAACATTACAAGGTGATTGCTCACTAGGTTCCCGTATTCCCTCAATCAACTGAAGTGAATAATTACTAGTTGTTACTCCCCTTTCCAATCTTCAACATCAGACTTTCCCTTTCCCCTCTCCATCCTAGATTTCCTATGTATCAGTCATCTCTGAGGTCCCAGTTATCACTTCAAAACCAATTATGGTATATTTTGAATATTTTGGGGTTTTTTTTAACTAATGTGTCCATTTAATTTCTGAATTTATAAATGTGAAAGAAACAAAGCTCACTAAAAATATTAATGGATTCTTTTTCTTAAAACGACTTCCTACATAATACGATATGTATTATATTTAGGTCCTTAATCCATTTTGAGTTTATTTTTGTGATTGCTGTTGGAGAATTTTCTAATTTCATTTTATTACATCTAGCTATCCAGTTTTCCCAGCACCATTTATTGAAGAGACTGTCTTTTCTCCATTATATATTCTTGCCTTTTTTATTGTAGATTAATTGACCGTAAGTTCATGGGTTTATTTCTGGGCTCTCTCTTCTATTCCACTAATCTATGCGTCTGTTTTAGTGCCAGTACTATACTGATTGATTACTGTAGTTTTCTGGTATAGTCTGAAGTCAGGGAACCATATTCCTCCAGCTCTGGTCTTCTTTCTTAAGATTGTTTTGGCTATTCGGGACCTTTTGTGTTTCCACACACATTTAAAAACTTTTTGTATAGTTCTGTGAAAAATGCCCCGGTATTTTCATAGGGATTACATTGAATCTGTCGATTGCCTTGGATAGTACAGTCATTTTAACAATATTAATTCTTCCAACCAATAAACATGGAATATCTTTCCCTCTGTGATGTCTTCAATTCCTTTCATCAGTGTCTTATAGTTTTCCAAGTACAGGTCTTTTACTAACTTAAGTACATTTATTCTTAGGTATTTTATTGATTATTTTTCTCTCACACTGGCAGTTTCTCAGTACTCAGAGTAACCAGTTTTGTTAAAATAACAGCTCACATTTATTCATCAATTCCAGTATGTGTGGTATTTTGGGGACCTAATTAATGTTAAAAGAATTTAAAATTTACTAAATGTTAAATAATTTTAGTGTTTATGTGTAAGTATTCCCATTTCTGTTTGTGTTCTGTCTTTGCAGAAAGTGGTTTTGTCATTCTCTTCATTCTGATCACTGGAGGTTTTGATAAGAATTGGAGGTAATAGCTGGTGAATTATGTCCCATGATTTTGAGGAGCACTCTGCAGACCATGTCAGAGAGTTCCTGCTCAGGCCATGGAGGCTCAGCCATGGAAAGGTAAGATTCTGTGTGGGAGTAAAATGGCTGCCAAGTGGCCAAAGTCATTCTGATGGAGGCAACGACTTCAGTTAGGGAGGTCAGACTCGTTCAGGAAGCTCAAACTGAGTTTTATTCAATGTAGGTGGCTTAGGTGACAACTTCTCAGAGTTCTCATGCATAAATAGTAGGCATAAATCAGCTGAGGTGAACTTTGCCTACGTGGGGCATAGTTCAAAGATTTTCTGGTAGAGGTCACGGAAAGTTTAAAGGTCACCAGATTTCCACTGTGATTGGTTGACTGGAGGCCAAGCAGGGGGCCATCCAATCACACGTGACATGGGGTGCCTTAGTGACAGGCCTCCCTGCTTTGCATTTTATCCAATCAGATATGAACATTGCCCGTGACATCAGAGAAGGCAGGGAGTATAAACGGGGCCAGCGGCACTCAACTGCCGCACTGTCCTTCCCTCTGAGCTGTGGGGGAGACGGTTCTGACATGTCTGAGCCTTCGCCTGAGACGTCTGAAGAAAGCCTGGCCACCAAGGAAGCAGAGCCCTCCAAAGCCGAGCCAAAGAACCCGAAGCAGAAGACACCGAAGTGCCGCGGCTACCGCAGCCGCCGCCGCTCTGATGGCTTCGACAGCTTTGCCGCCTATTTCCCCAGGGTGCTGAAGCAGGCCCACGAGGGCCTGAGCCTCTCAGAGGAGGCCGTGGACGTCATGGATTCGTTCGTTAAGGATATGTTTGAGCGAATCGCCAACGAGGCGGCGCACCTGGTCTGCTCCAGCAAGCGCTCCACCCTCAGCTCTGGAGAGATCCAGACCTCCGTGCGCCTGCTGCTGCCTGGGGAGCTGGGCAAGCATGCCATGTCCAAAGCCAGCAAGGCCGTCATCAGATACACCACTGGCAAATGAGCTGCCTCCGGACCATCTGAGCATCTCAAACCAAAGGCTCTTTTCAGAGCCACTCATTTGGCGGGAAAAGACCTGTAGCTCTGAAGAGTCCGATCCACTCTGGGTTTTCGCCCTGTGCCATGAGGGAAATACCATAAACCTCATCCACTCTGCTTGAGTATATGTCTTTAGTGCCATTCGTTCCACAGAGAATCACGAACTAGTCTTAGCCAAAATGCACCTTGTCACTTTCCTAAATGGTCATTTCTACTTGTGGTTTCTCTGTTCACCCATTTTAGGGATTTTTATGGTCAAAATTCTTTCCATACAAGATTCACTGACCATTTTTATTGTCATTCTCCCAGCTGTATATAGCAGTATCATCCAGAGATTTTTATGTGGGATATAGTAACTGAAAGAGTGAAGTAGTGGACATGAAAATCTCACTTACACGTTCATACGCCTTTAACATATCTCAAATCTGAATTCAGTTAAGTACATAAAATAGGACCCAAACGCAGTGTAAAACTAAATAATCTAATTTTCTAGAATCAAGCACCATACCTCGTGAAATTAGTATTCTACATAATTCAGATTTCTCTGATTTTATTTTTTTATGCCTAAAACTTTTCGGTTTTTATCCAGAAATCTTGACTGAACTGTAATTCTGCATGGATGATGAGATCATCCAATGACAGCAGCTGTAGCCACAGTCTGAGGAGCAGCAGCTTATGAGGGACTGGGAGCCCCTGAGCCAGAGCAATTGGCCCAGAGTGTGGTGGGGCGTCCAGAGCTGAACAAATAACAGCCTTCCTGTGATACTCAGCCGGGAGAGTGAGCGGGAAGGAGGTGTGATAGTTTCCCTGTGGTTTTCCCTTCAAGTACTTGCTTTTAATCATGGTGATTTAAGTACACACAACCAGATCTGGTAGTGGGACATGTCTCTATCTCCTTGCATGAAAATAAGAGGGGGAAGTTCAGCAGTTAAGAGAACTAAGATGACTCCTTCCTCTACCTCAAGTAATTTGAATGTTAATGCTTCTAATAATATTTATTGAATTTAATATCCATTGTGCTTTCTTCTTGGTGCATTGCCTTTTCTTCTAATCTTTTTCTAAAAATATGTTGCTGAATTTCAAGGATTTGTTGATTTTCCTAGTCCATTTTTCAAAAAATTGATTTCTAATTTCCTACATCATTGGAGAGAGAGAATGCACTCTATGATTTCAATCCTTTGTAATTTACTATGGTTTTCATTAGAAATTAATATTTCAGTATATTAAAATCTATTCATTCTGCACTTTTAAAATAAGCAACAACGATATGCTGTACAGCACAGGGAAATATAGAAATTATTTAATAATAACTTTAAACAGTATAATATATAAATATTTTGAATCACTTGTTATAAACCTGAACTAATATAATATTGTAACTCACCTATACTTTAAGAAAAAATATAAAAATTAAAAAGAAATTTTAAGTACCCCTGGATTAGGATGTACAAACCTGTGAAGGATGTCACTCTCAGCCAAAGAGAGAAAAGCTAGATAAACTGCAAAATTCCAACCTTTTCTTGAACCCAGTTTTAGTGCTTTCTCTATGTCAGGCTTTATAGATTTCTATGAGATCTAACTTATTTTCCTATGAATTTCACTTCCCAATTTATTCTCATCCTCGTGTGAGCGTGTTATGGAACTTTCAGAATTATTTTATGTGTGATATGCAATAGAAATTGTGGAGGAGCAGTTATATACATCAACTACCCCTATTATACATTATCAACATATCCCAGTTTAAGCATACATTTAAATATATAAATGGGAACTGATAATAGCTTACAGAAGTGGCAAAACAAAGTTTTCACAAACATTTCACTTTTCTAAATCCCTGGTTGTTGAAATTATTTGAAATATCCCTACAGATGTATCAATCAATTCTTTCCTAGCAGAGAATCTTTAAAATACAAACTTTCATGACATGCAATTTTATATCCATTGAAGAGTGTCAAGTGAGAGCAGCTCAAGCTCCTGTCTCCACTGGGGGTCTGGCAGCCTGTGAGCTACAGCCATTGGCCCCAAATGTTGTCCAGTGACCAGGGCTGAACAGATAATAGCCTTTGTATGATAATCAAACTGGAGATTAAGGGGAAAGGAACTGTGGAACTTTGCTTTTTTTTTTTTTTTTTTTGGTTCCTTACTTATATTTAATCATGGGGATTTAATGACTTAAATCCAGAGCAAGTCATTTCTTCAGCCCCTTGCATCAGTTTAGAGGAGGTTTATCAGCAATAGAAGACCTAATATGTCTCCTTTTACCTCAAGTGGTTTGAATGTTAAGGTTCATATCTGTTCTTTTCCATTGTGTTTTATTTGTGTCCCATGAAGATTTTTATTTGTGTCATTTTTGTATAAGTGTACTGCCAAATTTCAAAGAAGTTGCTGATTTTCTATTTCTTGTTTAAAACAGATTTCTACCTTCCTACGACTGTTGAGAGAGGATGATCTGTGGGATTTCAGTCTTGTGCAGTATATTCTGATTTGCTTTAAAGCCCAGTACTTCCTCATGATTGTGAAGTGTTTCATTTGAACATGTAAAATCAGTTGTAAATAATCATTTTGACTGGGATGTACAAGGTAGTACAGGATGTCTCTCTCAGGCAAACAATGAGACAAAAGCTATATAAGTTGCAAAATTAAAAAATTTCTCGGGCTCATTCTGTGGAGAGACAAAAAACAAAGTATTCTACCTTGGTCACAGCACCACTTGCTGAAGAGCAAAATGGGGGACAGGATAAGACAGTAGAGAGAGTTCACAGAAAATTGCAAGTATGAAGGGGGCCAATATTACCTCCAGCGATCTCTTTGAGATCAGCAGAATTAGGATTTTGGCCAATAAGCCCCCTCATGAAGTTCATTACTTATTATTATTTGGGAAAGATGAAACTTAAAAGGTTTTGAAATAAAGAGAGCTTGCTGCACAGCTTGCCATTAAAATCTACCATGAAATCAGGTGCATACCTTCCTCTGTGTAAGAAATAGAAATTGTTGTACACACTGGAAAAAAAATTTCAGAACTCCAAACTCTTGGTAGAGCCAGGTGCCTTTTCTGAGAAACAAGTGTGGACCACTTTGAAAAGAGTTGACCTCAGAAAATCACTTAATGTCTATCATGCTAATGGTTGCTGCATCAAAATGCCAGTTTTTCTCCATATGAAACAGAGATTCATTACCAAGGTTATTTTTGCATGTTAGTCTCAAAGCTATGGTCTCTGTAAAAAGTATAAGAGCTCTAATACACCAGGACACTGCTATTGTGCTTTGGGTGTTTTGCTTTTGTGAAATCAGAAATGAAATAGGATCATTATTTATACATATTATATAATAGGTAATATGTTTACCTAATATGCATAATAGGTCTGGAGAGTGAAGACTGGGCATGCAAGGGTGAGCAACACATACAAAATTTAGAAAGGTAAGAAGATAAAGGGAATTTTGTGATTTTTCGTTGTTGAAGATGGGAAGGGGGAGTGAGCGATTGTGATTATACACTTCCGTGGGTTCTTGCAGAAAGAAGGGTACCTAGTGAGCAATTGCGATCTAATGGTGTGTGTGGTTTACTGTAAAGACAACCTGAGGAAAAGAGTGTAATGCTTAATCCACAAATTAGAACCATCAACGCGTGGAAAATAGTATTGCTAGGGCAAAAATATCCCATTCAAACTCTTTTCTCCATTACCCATGTTATGGAATTCATTTGAAGTGTGGATCCAAACACAGCAAACGAATAAGTAAACCAAAAAGTTCAAGGGAAAAAAAATCTATCCCAGATTCTAATCTACCCGGAAAAATTTTAATCTTGGAACTGAAGGGTCTACTCTAACTTCTTCAGGTAATCTGTGTCTATTCTTTTCCAGGCTTTACTATTTTTGAAAACAACCTTGGTGATATAGGCCTCGGATGATGGGAGATCCAATCAGAGAAGCTTAAGCACCACTCGCCTCTGAGTCAGCCAATGAGAGGCCAGCAACGGTGAGCTACAGCCATTGGTCCGGAATTCAAGCTGGTTTTCCGGGCTGAAGAAGTCAGTGCCTTCCTGGATGTTTAGCCTTGGTAAAAACTGACGGTATTAGGTTTGATTATTTGCCTGCTCTTTGCTTCTTTGCTTGATTGGTTGTATGTTTCTAATGGTGGTGTTTACCTGGGGCTGATATACAAAATGCCAGAGGTCCCTTTACTTGAAAGACACGTACATAATGTCTCACACTTCTGGAGGCCGGAAGTCCAAATCAAGATGTCAGCTGGTTTGGTTCCTCAGACTGCTGAGAAGGAAGCCTCTGTTCCAGGACTCTGTCCTTGGCTTGTGAAGATGGCAGAGAAACCCCTCTATCTGTTCACAGTTTTCTCCCTATATGACGGTCTCTGTGTCCATACTTCCCCTTTTATATGGATACAGGTCATTTTGTATTAAGGATCATCCTAATGGAGGCAGTTTAACTTGATTTCCCAGGAGAGATCCTATCTCTGTATACAATCACATGTCAGGTATTTGGGTTTAGCACATCAACATAGGAATTTAGGGAGAGAGTATTCAACCCACAGAAGACATGAATTTTGAGTTATAGGTGAGCATATCTCTTGACTCTTCAATTATATTAAGAGAACACTGGTTCTCTTCACCTATAAATACTGGTTTGATGTTTACGATGTGGTATAGTTACAGTTTTTGAACTCTTCCAACACATGTAAGCATAGATTATTGATGGAAAATCTTACTTAAACAGATATTTTTGATGAATGAATGCATTCAAAACCCTGAGAAATCTGGAAAAAATGTAATGTTTTCATAATTGTGTATCATTTAGCGATCACTGCATTGCAAATTACTTCAACACTTAGTGGATTAAAGCAGCAATTATTTATTATTTCTCATGTATCTATGGGTCAGCTGAATGCTTCTGCTGACCTGGGTGGTATTTCTCAGGATTTTCGTGTAGCCCTTCTCTCTTTATTCATCGTCCCTGGTAGAGTTCATATCACATCACTTCCAAATTAGCAATGCATAGATAGGACTTTTCTCTGTGTGCTAAAATTGATGTTTCATTTTAAGTAACGTTTTGTAGATACTTAGATTAAAAATAGAAAGAGAGGGCTTCCCTGGCAGTGCAGTGGTTGAGAGTCCACCTGCCGATGCAGGGGTGACGGGTTCGTGCCCCGGTCCGGGAAGATCCCACATGCTGTGGAGTGGCTGGGCCCGGAGCCATGGCCACTGAGCCTGCGTGTCCAGAGCCTGTGCTCCACAACGAGAGAGGCCAAAACAGTGAGAGGCCCGCACACCGCAAAAAAAAAAAAAAAAAAAAAAAAAAATAGAGAACATTCGTGACTGCTTAAGGGAAAATAAGGTGAACCCTCTCATGTAATTTTCCTCAACTATTTGAACAGTGAATAGTTTTATTTATTTTAAAAATGTTCCTGACTTTCCACCTAGGTGAAGGGGGAAGAAACTCTTTCATTGTAGTCCCTATAAATGCATTGTGATTTGCTGAACAATGTTTGTTCAGTTTTGTTTGGTATTCCTTTTTTGCTTTTGAAAGAAATTGTAAATTTCCCTATTGATTAGGATGCTAAAACCTGAAAAGGATGTCACTCAGCTAAACAGTGAGACAAAATATGGACAACCTACAGAAATGAGAACTTTTCTTCAGGCCCTGAAAAAAGGGACTGCACCATCCTGGAGAGACAAAACAGCATCTTTTTTAATGTTTTCAGAAACCCACAAACTCAGGATTAAGAATCGGGCAAGGCAGAAAACTAGAGAGAGCTTAACCACTCTGAGTTGTGTGGCTATGAAGGGGGCCATTGCCTGATCGAGGAGGACTGTAAAGGCCTTTTTTCCTTTGGTCCAGTGTATTGATAGAACTCGATTGGGCCAGTACCCCCCAAGAACTGTCCTTGTGGACATCAGACTAAGGATTTATGATAAATGAGCCACCGGAATGGGAATATTATTTATTTATATTCTTGAACATGGTATGAATCTTATGAAAATATTTCAGATAAAGAATTTGACTCTCAAGGAGACCAAGGAAAACTACCACCAAAGTATCCGCAGGTAAATCCCGCAGGTACCTCAGGATGATCTTACACACCTGGAACAAAATTTCGGATGACAAGAGAGCTCTAGGTAAAGCTCAAGGGCGACTGACACACAGGAAATCTAAGAAAGAGGAATAATAGGGTTTAATGTTGAAGAGGCTAAGGCCGAATAAGTACATGTGATTTTTGACTTCAGAAGGTAATTAAGGAGAAAGGGCACCTAGTGAGCAATCATGATCTAACAGTGTGGTTTACTGAAATGATAAACTAAGGGAAAGAGCTTTACTGCTTAAATAATAAAAGATAAACATCAACTCTGAGAAAATAGTATTAGCAGGACAAACATACCCCATTCAAACTTTTTCAACATGACTTGCATCAGGGAAATCATTTAAAAGCAGAATCAAGGACCCAAACACAGCACGGAAATAATTAAAGCAAAATGTTCAAGAAACAGTAACTATCCAAGGTGGAAGAAACTGAAGTTACACTTGTGACTGGTTCAGATTAATCTTATTTGTTTTTTTCCCTCAAGAGTACATTGTCCTGTTTTTGGAAAACGGAAACCTTCATGTCTTGCACCTCGGCATCATGGGGATGCTGGAAGTGTCCAATCAGAGCAGCCCAAGCACCACTCTGGGCCGTCTCAGCCAATGAAAAGCCTGCAGCTCCTGAGGTACAGCCATTGACTCAAAAGTGTGAGGAGGTGTCCTGGGCTGAAGTAATAGGAGTCTTTCCGGCACATGCAGCCTTTGAGATTGAGAGGGGAAAGGGATGTGATTCTTTGCCATTGGGCCAGATGTTACAATGTGACACGGTGTAATCCAGTAACAGCCTTCTTGGGAGATTTGGCCTTTAGAGATTATGGAGTATAGTGGAACGTTTCATTCCCTGTGGTTTGTTTGCTGGCTGGTGTTTAATCATGGTGATTTAATTATATGAATTCAGAGACTGTGCTGGACATGTCTTTTGTTCTTTGCATCAAATATGGCAAGATGTTGATTACTAATATTTCAAGTAAGATTTTTATATCTTCATTTGTAAATGGAGCTCTTCAGAAATTGGAATAGTAAGCTTTCTTCACTGCTTGTATCATTCCGTTACATTTTCTGGTAATAAAAATTAGCTTTTCCTCCTTCATGACTGAAACCATTTTATTGGCAGTAGAATTAGCTGTCCCTTAAATGTCCAAGAGGAAACCTGATCGGAAGCCTAGTCACTGTGGATGAAACCACACTGATGACCCCCATTTTTTCAATTCTTCTAAAGTCCCTTTTTGGTCCAACTTCTGTAATTTATTTCTACATAAATACATTTAAATATGCCTTTGATTGTATTATTGTAGACTCTTGAAAGTAATTTGATTTTCATTTTTAAATATTTCGCCTTTTATTGATTCCATTTTTTCTCCCTATGTTGGTTTCTTAAAGAATAGGGTAATAGGTAATAGTTGTGGCTCATGTGCTCTAGAGAGCTGGCTCAGTAGTTGTGGCACACAGGCTTAGTTGTTCCATGGCACGTGGGATGTTCCTGGACCAGGGCTCGAACCTGTGTCCCCTGCACTGGCAGGCAGATTCTTAACCACTGCTCCATCAGGGAAGCCCTTCTATTGCTTTTTATCTCTTTTTTACTTATTTTCTCTCTGATATTTATTATTTCCTTCCTTCTGCCGACCTTGAGCTTGGTTTGTTTTTTTCTTATTCTTTTAGATGTTGGGGTAGGTCGTTTATTTGAGATTTTTCTTGTGTCTTGAAGTAAGTCGGTATGGCTATAAGCTTCCCTCTTAGAACTGCTTTTGCTGTGCCCCATAGGTTTTGGAAAGATGTATTTTTATTTTCATTTGTCTCCAGGTATTTTCTAACTTCCTCTTTGATTTCCTCACTGACCCATTGGTTTATTACTAGCATATCGTTTAGTCTCCATGTGTTTGTGGTTTTCCCATTTTTCTTTATGTAATCATTTTCTAGTTTCATACAGTGTGGTTAGAAAAAATGCTTGGTACAATTTCTGTCCTCTTAAATTTGTTGAGACTTGGGTTGTGGCACAGCATGTGATCTATCCTGGAGAAAGTTTCATGTGCACTTGAAAAGAATGTGTATTCTGCTGTTTTTGAATGGAATGTCCTGTAGATGTCTATTAAGTGCAACTAGTCTAATGTGTCATTTAAGGCCACTACTTCCTTACTGATTTTTTATCTGGATTATCTGTCTATTGCTGTAAGTGGGGCGTTAAAGTTCCCTAATATTATTGTATTCTTGTCAATTTCTTCCAAGAAATTTTACACAACAGATGAGACACAGCTGGATGGAGAATTGGTGAATTAGAAAACAGATGAAAGAAATTACACAGAATAGCTCATAGTAAGATAAATGAAGTAGAAGATTAAAGAGAGGCCAAGGGACCTAAGAAATGGACTAAGAAGGTATTAAGTGCATTTTGTAGGCATGCCAGAAGTGGTAACCTTGTTAAATTTTAGAATAATAATATTCACAGGGACACGGTTGATAATTATCCAGAATTTAGGAAAGCCTTGATTCCATAGATTCAGGGAGCATACTTGGACACATCATATTAAAGCTACAGAGTTAGCATATAGATCATAATAGCAGACAAAAAGACACATTGTATACAGAGCAATGCAAATACTGTGACAGTAAATCTCCTTTCATCAACAAATGGAAGCCGAAAGTGAGTGGTGAGAGTAAGTAACCATCCACGTAGTGTTGTACTCCTAGCCTAAGTATCATGATAAGACTTTGATAGACTTGAAGATGGACCACTCAGCACACCAAAACAAGGACAGACTTACTGCCAGTCCTTAGCCATAAGCCACTTTAGATGTTACCTCTGCTGCACATAGCTACCTTGTCCAATGTTCTGTACTTCTTGAGTTGGCCCACTTCCAAGGACTGATCAAGGAGGTGGCATAAAGATCTGGCTATGTTGGACCAATGTGAAATGACTTCAACAGGCCTTTAGAACTCAGCATGGGATCAGAAAGTAATTTTGGAGGGTCTGCGTTAGATGTGCACTTCTCCCTCTGCCCACACCTACCTCTCGCATCCCTTTCTTGGGCATTGAGCATGCATAAATATCCTGCACACTAAACACCATATCGATGTTTGTGTCCTTAGAACTTAATTCAGAATAAAAGAGATTGGAGACAACATGAAAAATCATGGTATCAATATTTACACCAACAGATACCATGTGAAAGGAACTTCTAAGGAATGTTTGCCACTTCTGGTATCCCTAGGAGATGTACTTTATACTTTCTTAGTCCATTTGTTAGGTGTCTTGATCTCCATTTAATCCTTTTATTCTCTTTATGAAGTATTCTGTATTATTTTTTAATCTACCTTCTAATTCACATATTCTCTCTCCAGGGGTGTCTTAGCTATTTAAAATTTCTTTACTCTTCTATTCCAGTGTTTATGATTTTCTGTACTAGAAAGCTTATTTGCATCTTTTTTTTTTTTTTTTTTTTTTTTTTGCGGTACGCGGGCCCCTCACTGCCGCGGCCTCTCCCGTTGTGGAGCACAGGTTCCGGACGCACAGGCCCAGCAGCCATGGCCCACCGGCCCAGCCGCCCTGCGGCATGTGGGATCCTCCCGGACCGGGGCACGAACCTGCGTCCCCCGCATCAGCAGGTGGACTCTCAACCACTGTGCCACCAGGGAAGCCCTATTTGCATCTCTTTGATAATTAGCTATTGATTACTCATGTATTATGTATCTTATCATCTATTTAAATATGTTAATTAACATTTCTTGTACTTTGATGATAAATCTTTACAGGTTTCCATTTTGGTTTATTGTTTATGCTGATGTTGGCATTTTGGAAGGGGGGAAATCTGTGCTTGTTTTGGAGGACTTTAACTGTAGGAATATTTGTAGAAGCCTCAATTAAGGTTAAGCTCCCCTAGAAATAATTAGATTTGTATTTGCCATATATATGAGTTTACAAACAGAAATTAGTTGGGCCATGCTGATATTGTTAATTAGAACACCAAAGCTACATCAGGGCACTCTTTTGATTACAGATTCTCAAGGCAACATTTTATTCCCCAACCATAGTTAGGGACAAAATTAGAATTTTCCTTGGTTCTTTATTTCTTATGAGAAAAAAAGTCCAGTTTTTCACTATGGGTATAGTCAATTAAGCATTTATTTCATTTTTTAAAAAATATTTATTTACTTATTTATTTGGCTGCATCGGGTCTTAGCTGCGGCACACGGGACCTTTTAGTTGGAGCATGTGGAATCTTTAGTTGCAGTATGCGGGATCTTTAGTTGCAGCATGCAAACTCATAGTTGAGGCATGTGGGGTCTAGTTCCTTGACCAGGGATTGAACCCAGGCCCCCTGCGTTGGGAGTGTTGTGTCCTTGCCACCAGGGAAGTCCCAGTCAATTAAGCATTTAGAATTATGTGTATGTCTCAGCTGTCTATTAATTTGAGCCCATTTTCAAGCACACCTGAGTATTTAAAATAATGTTTAACATAATTTTGGGGGCTTCCCTGGTGGCGCAGTGGTTGAGAGTCCGCCTGCTGATGCAGGGGACACGGGTTCGTGCCCCGGTCTGGGAAGATCCCACATGCCGCGGAGCAGCTGGGCCCGTGAGCCATGGCCGCTGAGCCTGCGCGTCCGGAGCCTGTGCTCTGCAACGGGAGAGGCCACGGCAGTGAGAAGCCCGCGTACCGCAAAAAAAAAAAAAAAAAAAAAAAAATATATATATATATATATATATATATATATATATATATAATTTTGTATATTACAATTTATAATTGGAGGATTTTCAGTTTTTCTACCCAATACCCAAACAATTTCCAAACAAGAAGTGTAAACGTCCCTTAAAAATATAAACCATACTAAGATCACTCAGTGGTAATCAGCTGATATTTAAGCTACGCTGCAAAGTTCCAGGCAACTTTCACACACATGCCTGGTGCTGCAAGGGACCTCTTTTCTTGTGGGGATGTCCAGCAGGATAGGCTGACCTTTTACATGGTAGCCATGTGTCCTCAAAAAGCAAGACAGAAGGACATTCCCTCTTAAAGCTTAACCCCATAATTGGCATAATATAATTTCCACCATATTCTATTTATTGCTCAAAATAATCACAGCCTTCATCAGCTCAAGAGGAGGGGGAAATGAACAGAACCTCTCATTGGAAGGAGTATCCAGGAATGAGCAACATTCCTGGATCTAATATCCACTAAAACCAAGCTTCTTGAGATCCTTTTGGGTGCCATACACAGGGTATGGCCAAGAAACAAGTGTTTTGTTCATTATACTAAGGTGGTTGTCTATGGATTCGTTTACTCTTTACCTACCACTAGGAGAGGGACACCTATCATTTAGTGGAATCCTATACTCTACACCACAACTTTCACACTAAAGTGGAATGAAGTGTCTAAACATTATAGACACCCTCTCCCACTTGTAGGACCCTGCATGTAGACAAAGAAACACACAGGTAGGCAGCAAGGGGGATGTAAGTAGAGATTTCTTGGTGAAAGGAACTTGGACAGACAGGGTTTCAATATCTAATTTTTCTGACTTAGGGACACAGAGTTCTCCCATATTTCTCGTGGTTCCCTTCTTTCTTGGGTCCTCTAATGCCTGACACTTCAGTTGTAATCTATCCCTCTCAGCTGTGCCTTGAAAAGTACATATCCACAGAGTCATAAATGGGGCAGGTTTGAGGACAAAATTTAGGGAGAGGGAAAAGCATAAGAAGCCCTGGATATATGCCCTTGCATGATGTTGGAGTGTGGTTAAGGGAAACACTTGATTATACTTTTTCACTTGAATTAATTTCCAAATGGAGATTGAGGTAATTGAAGTTTATTCTTTTATATAAAGGTATTTCCTATCAAGCAGGTTGATCAAGAGAAGCATGGTTTCTGTTATCCTCTGATAGACTCACACACTCAAAGGCAAAACCATGCCTAATGGGTCAGACACTGAAGTGAGATTTAGGGAATCACCTAGGTCCTGGTGTCAGTTCTAATTCAGTAAATATGTGACTTTGGGTAATGCCCTTCACCTACCAGAATATGGTAAAGGAATCTGGGTTTTCAGAGGGATAGATTACACAAGCCAGTCCATTTACTTCAACAAGCACAATAACCTTGCATATTATTCCTACTTACAACAAATTTCACTCAGGTGCATGACAAAATACCTGCTCAAGTATCAGATCCACTGAGCTATATGGTTTCTGCTTATCTTCACTTCTCAAAGGCTGATGAATTTCACAATGCCTCTGTGTAGAATATTGCAGTTATTTCTGCAACGTGTTTCAGTTCTCGCTTATGTTTTACAATGAATTCTGTAATACAGATAATGTTGAAAAAAGTTTGAATGGGGTATGCTTGTCCTATTAATACTATTTTCTTAGGGTTGGAACTTATAGTTTGTTATTTAAGCAGTAAAGCCCTTGCTCTAATTCGTATTTTCAGTAGTCAACACCATTAGATCATGATTGCTCTTTAGGTGTCCATTTTCTTCAATTACACTCTGAAGTGAATAATTACATATGCTCATATCTCCTCCAAGGTCTTCAACCTTGAACTCCATTTTCCCTCTCTCCTTCCTAGATGCCATGTGTGTCACTTATCCTTGCGCTTCTGTCTTCACAGCGTATATGGTACAGTTGTAACACTGGTTTACTAATGCCTGTATTTGATTATTGGATTTACTAAATGTAAAACACACCTAGCACAATAAAAATATCCTAGTAGGTTAGATTTCTTAACAGGAATTCTCACATATTATTAATGTGCAAGAAATGTTTAGAAAAACATTTGTATTTCATACGGGCAAACACTGGGATATTGAAGCAGCAACAATGAGCACAATAGGAATTAAATAATTTTGTGAAATACCATTTTATCCTATGGGTCCACAGTTCTCTTTTTGAAAATGCAATGGCTCTGAAATGAGCTTTCTGCTTCCAAAATTATATTCAGGTTCTGTACGACCAACTTGAGGTCCCACACAGAGATATTTACTTGCCATTGATTTGGTGGAAGATTTTCCTGGTCTCCTTGGGAATCATATTCTTTTAAAAAAATTCTTTCATAAGATTCCTCTAATATTCCACAAAATAATAAATAAGATTCCTGAAAATGGGACTCATTTATCCTAAATATTTACTCCAGCGACCAAGGAGAGCTCTGGAGATATAATAGCCCGTCAGAATTCTTCAATCTTGGACTGAAAAACACAGACTTTCACTGCCCATTCTTTAAAAGACACTGCCTCCTTCATACCTGAACTACTCAGGGAAGCTCTCTCTAGTATCTTGCCACGGCACCCCAATTCTTTTTCCTTATCTCACAAGGCTCTGCCAATTTAAAAAAAGTATTTTGTTTAGTCTGTCCTGTAGAGACCTGTCCCTCTTCTGAGGGGCTCAGGAAAAGTTTGATTTTGTAGATTATCAGGAATTTATCTCAGTGTTTGGCTGAGAGTGATATACTTTACAGGTTCTTATATCCTACACAATAGGAAATAATTACAACTTTTTAAAAAGAAGTACAAATGGAATACAAAAATTGAAAAATATGTAGGTGTAAAGCAACATAATACTTTCTAAAAATTGAAAATGACAGAGTATCTTCTCCCTCACAGATAAGAAGAAATAAAATACTAAAATGAAATTACTGAACATTCACATAATTGTGAAAATGACTGTGGCAGGGCCACCTTGTTTCACTTAAGTGGTCACCAGTGTTCTCTTAATAAAATGGAAGAGGCAGGAGATATGTCTATATTTAGCTCAGAATACATATCTCCTATGGGTTGAATTTGTACCTCTAAAATTCATCTATCTATGCTGTAAATACTCGTACTCATATGTGATCATATTTGGAATCTTTACTGGGTAATCAAGTTAAAATATGTTCATTAGAGTAGGTCTTAATCCAAATGAGTTGCATCCATATAAAAAGGGAAAATCAGACATAGATACATACATATAGGGAGGAAAATGTGTGGAGGTGTAGGGAGATTTCAGCTATCCACAAGGCAAGGAGAGGGTCCTAGAATAGATGCCCCTTATGCATTCACACCTTGCATAAGATCCAACTCAGATGTAACCTTGATTTGGACTTAGAGCCTCCAGAAGTATGAGACAATAAATGTATGTTGTTTAAGTGACCCAATCACCAGCATTTTGTACAGAAGCTCTAGAAAACTTATATAATATTTAAATGACCTTGATTAGATTTTTTTTTTTTTTTTTTTTTTTGCGGTACGTGGGCCTCTCACTGTTGTGGCCTCTCCCGTTGCAGAGCACAGGCTCCGGACGCACAGGCTCAGCGGCCATGGCTCACGGGCCCAGCCGCTCTGCGGCATGTGGGATCTTCCCGGACCGGGGCACGAACCCGTATCCCCTGCCTTGGCAGGCGGACTCTCAACTGCTGCGCCACCAGGGAAGCCCGACCTTGATTAGATTTATAAAACAAAGAAACAAACAGCAGATAAATAATCACACTTGTTACCCTACTGTCACCAAACCTGAACATCCCAGGAAGACTGTTACTGGTTCATTCATGAACACCGCACTATAGAGTGAGTGGCCCAGTGACTGTGGCTACCAGTTTGGGTCCCTCATTGGCTGACCTGGTGTCGAGGTGGACTTGAACCTCTCTGACTGGATGCTCCCACCATCCCCATGATGTTGAGCTACAAGTCATGAAGGTTTTCCACTTCAAAAACAAGAGAATAAGGCCTAGAAAAGAATAGAATTAGATCATCTGAACGAGTTGGAGTAGACTTCTGATTCTAGGCAGCCTGGAATAAGTTGTTTCCTGAACTTTTTGTTGCACTTATTTCTATGCTGTATTGGAGTCCCCTTTTTAAGTGAATCCATAAACACAGTAATGGTGAAAAGGTTTCTGAATGGGCTATACTCTTCCTATCAATACTATCATCCCTGATTTGAGACTTATAACTGTTATTTAAGCAGTGAAGCCATTTCCCTCAGTTTGCCTTTACAATAAACCACAACATTACAAGGTGATTGCTCACTAGGTTCCCGTATTCCCTCAATCAACTGAAGTGAATAATTACTAGTTGTTACTCCCCTTTCCAATCTTCAACATCAGACTTTCCCTTTCCCCTCTCCATCCTAGATTTCCTATGTATCAGTCATCTCTGAGGTCCCAGTTATCACTTCAAAACCAATTATGGTATATTTTGAATATTTTGGGGTTTTTTTTAACTAATGTGTCCATTTAATTTCTGAATTTATAAATGTGAAAGAAACAAAGCTCACTAAAAATATTAATGGATTCTTTTTCTTAAAACGACTTCCTACATAATACGATATGTATTATATTTAGGTCCTTAATCCATTTTGAGTTTATTTTTGTGATTGCTGTTGGAGAATTTTCTAATTTCATTTTATTACATCTAGCTATCCAGTTTTCCCAGCACCATTTATTGAAGAGACTGTCTTTTCTCCATTATATATTCTTGCCTTTTTTATTGTAGATTAATTGACCGTAAGTTCATGGGTTTATTTCTGGGCTCTCTCTTCTATTCCACTAATCTATGCGTCTGTTTTAGTGCCAGTACTATACTGATTGATTACTGTAGTTTTCTGGTATAGTCTGAAGTCAGGGAACCATATTCCTCCAGCTCTGGTCTTCTTTCTTAAGATTGTTTTGGCTATTCGGGACCTTTTGTGTTTCCACACACATTTAAAAACTTTTTGTATAGTTCTGTGAAAAATGCCCCGGTATTTTCATAGGGATTACATTGAATCTGTCGATTGCCTTGGATAGTACAGTCATTTTAACAATATTAATTCTTCCAACCAATAAACATGGAATATCTTTCCCTCTGTGATGTCTTCAATTCCTTTCATCAGTGTCTTATAGTTTTCCAAGTACAGGTCTTTTACTAACTTAAGTACATTTATTCTTAGGTATTTTATTGATTATTTTTCTCTCACACTGGCAGTTTCTCAGTACTCAGAGTAACCAGTTTTGTTAAAATAACAGCTCACATTTATTCATCAATTCCAGTATGTGTGGTATTTTGGGGACCTAATTAATGTTAAAAGAATTTAAAATTTACTAAATGTTAAATAATTTTAGTGTTTATGTGTAAGTATTCCCATTTCTGTTTGTGTTCTGTCTTTGCAGAAAGTGGTTTTGTCATTCTCTTCATTCTGATCACTGGAGGTTTTGATAAGAATTGGAGGTAATAGCTGGTGAATTATGTCCCATGATTTTGAGGAGCACTCTGCAGACCATGTCAGAGAGTTCCTGCTCAGGCCATGGAGGCTCAGCCATGGAAAGGTAAGATTCTGTGTGGGAGTAAAATGGCTGCCAAGTGGCCAAAGTCATTCTGATGGAGGCAACGACTTCAGTTAGGGAGGTCAGACTCGTTCAGGAAGCTCAAACTGAGTTTTATTCAATGTAGGTGGCTTAGGTGACAACTTCTCAGAGTTCTCATGCATAAATAGTAGGCATAAATCAGCTGAGGTGAACTTTGCCTACGTGGGGCATAGTTCAAAGATTTTCTGGTAGAGGTCACGGAAAGTTTAAAGGTCACCAGATTTCCACTGTGATTGGTTGACTGGAGGCCAAGCAGGGGGCCATCCACTCACACGTGACATGGGGTGCCTTAGTGACAGGCCTCCCTGCTTTGCATTTTATCCAATCAGATATGAACATTGCCCGTGACATCAGAGAAGGCAGGGAGTATAAACGGGGCCAGCGGCACTCAACTGCCGCACTGTCCTTCCCTCTGAGCTGTGGGGGAGACGGTTCTGACATGTCTGAGCCTTCGCCTGAGACGTCTGAAGAAAGCCTGGCCACCAAGGAAGCAGAGCCCTCCAAAGCCGAGCCAAAGAACCCGAAGCAGAAGACACCGAAGCGCCGCGGCTACCGCAGCCGCCGCCGCTCTGATGGCTTCGACAGCTTTGCCGCCTATTTCCCCAGGGTGCTGAAGCAGGCCCACGAGGGCCTGAGCCTCTCAGAGGAGGCCGTGGACGTCATGGATTCGTTCGTTAAGGATATGTTTGAGCGAATCGCCAACGAGGCGGCGCACCTGGTCTGCTCCAGCAAGCGCTCCACCCTCAGCTCTGGAGAGATCCAGACCTCTGTGCGCCTGCTGCTGCCTGGGGAGCTGGGCAAGCATGCCATGTCCAAAGCCAGCAAGGCCGTCATCAGATACACCACTGGCAAATGAGCTGCCTCCGGACCATCTGAGCATCTCAAACCAAAGGCTCTTTTCAGAGCCACTCATTTGGCGGGAAAAGACCTGTAGCTCTGAAGAGTCCGATCCACTCTGGGTTTTCGCCCTGTGCCATGAGGGAAATACCATAAACCTCATCCACTCTGCTTGAGTATATGTCTTTAGTGCCATTCGTTCCACAGAGAATCACGAACTAGTCTTAGCCAAAATGCACCTTGTCACTTTCCTAACTGGTCATTTCTACTTGTGGTTTCTCTGTTCACCCATTTTAGGGATTTTTATGGTCAAAATTCTTTCCATACAAGATTCACTGACCATTTTTATTGTCATTCTCCCAGCTGTATATAGCAGTATCATCCAGAGATTTTTATGTGGGATATAGTAACTGAAAGAGTGAAGTAGTGGACATGAAAATCTCACTTACACGTTCATACGCCTTTAACATATCTCAAATCTGAATTCAGTTAAGTACATAAAATAGGACCCAAACGCAGTGTAAAACTAAATAATCTAATTTTCTAGAATCAAGCACCATACCTCGTGAAATTAGTATTCTACATAATTCAGATTTCTCTGATTTTATTTTTTTATGCCTAAAACTTTTCGGTTTTTATCCAGAAATCTTGACTGAACTGTAATTCTGCATGGATGATGAGATCATCCAATGACAGCAGCTGTAGCCACAGTCTGAGGAGCAGCAGCTTATGAGGGACTGGGAGCCCGTGAGCCAGAGCAATTGGCCCAGAGTGTGGTGGGGCGTCCAGAGCTGAACAAATAACAGCCTTCCTGTGATACTCAGCCGGGAGAGTGAGCGGGAAGGAGGTGTGATAGTTTCCCTGTGGTTTTCCCTTCAAGTACTTGCTTTTAATCATGGTGATTTAAGTACACACAACCAGATCTGGTAGTGGGACATGTCTCTATCTCCTTGCATGAAAATAAGAGGGGGAAGTTCAGCAGTTAAGAGAACTAAGATGACTCCTTCCTCTACCTCAAGTAATTTGAATGTTAATGCTTCTAATAATATTTATTGAATTTAATATCCATTGTGCTTTCTTCTTGGTGCATTGCCTTTTCTTCTAATCTTTTTCTAAAAATATGTTGCTGAATTTCAAGGATTTGTTGATTTTCCTAGTCCATTTTTCAAAAAATTGATTTCTAATTTCCTACATCATTGGAGAGAGAGAATGCACTCTATGATTTCAATCCTTTGTAATTTACTATGGTTTTCATTAGAAATTAATATTTCAGTATATTAAAATCTATTCATTCTGCACTTTTAAAATAAGCAACAACGATATGCTGTACAGCACAGGGAAATATAGAAATTATTTAATAATAACTTTAAACAGTATAATATATAAATATTTTGAATCACTTGTTATAAACCTGAACTAATATAATATTGTAACTCACCTATACTTTAAGAAAAAATATAAAAATTAAAAAGAAATTTTAAGTACCCCTGGATTAGGATGTACAAACCTGTGAAGGATGTCACTCTCAGCCAAAGAGAGAAAAGCTAGATAAACTGCAAAATTCCAACCTTTTCTTGAACCCAGTTTTAGTGCTTTCTCTATGTCAGGCTTTATAGATTTCTATGAGATCTAACTTATTTTCCTATGAATTTCACTTCCCAATTTATTCTCATCCTCGTGTGAGCGTGTTATGGAACTTTCAGAATTATTTTATGTGTGATATGCAATAGAAATTGTGGAGGAGCAGTTATATACATCAACTACCCCTATTATACATTATCAACATATCCCAGTTTAAGCATACATTTAAATATATAAATGGGAACTGATAATAGCTTACAGAAGTGGCAAAACAAAGTTTTCACAAACATTTCACTTTTCTAAATCCCTGGTTGTTGAAATTATTTGAAATATCCCTACAGATGTATCAATCAATTCTTTCCTAGCAGAGAATCTTTAAAATACAAACTTTCATGACATGCAATTTTATATCCATTGAAGAGTGTCAAGTGAGAGCAGCTCAAGCTCCTGTCTCCACTGGGGGTCTGGCAGCCTGTGAGCTACAGCCATTGGCCCCAAATGTTGTCCAGTGACCAGGGCTGAACAGATAATAGCCTTTGTATGATAATCAAACTGGAGATTAAGGGGAAAGGAACTGTGGAACTTTGCTTTTTTTTTTTTTTTTTTTGGTTCCTTACTTATATTTAATCATGGGGATTTAATGACTTAAATCCAGAGCAAGTCATTTCTTCAGCCCCTTGCATCAGTTTAGAGGAGGTTTATCAGCAATAGAAGACCTAATATGTCTCCTTTTACCTCAAGTGGTTTGAATGTTAAGGTTCATATCTGTTCTTTTCCATTGTGTTTTATTTGTGTCCCATGAAGATTTTTATTTGTGTCATTTTTGTATAAGTGTACTGCCAAATTTCAAAGAAGTTGCTGATTTTCTATTTCTTGTTTAAAACAGATTTCTACCTTCCTACGACTGTTGAGAGAGGATGATCTGTGGGATTTCAGTCTTGTGCAGTATATTCTGATTTGCTTTAAAGCCCAGTACTTCCTCATGATTGTGAAGTGTTTCATTTGAACATGTAAAATCAGTTGTAAATAATCATTTTGACTGGGATGTACAAGGTAGTAAAGGATGTCTCTCTCAGGCAAACAATGAGACAAAAGCTATATAAGTTGCAAAATTAAAAAATTTCTCGGGCTCATTCTGTGGAGAGACAAAAAACAAAGTATTCTACCTTGGTCACAGCACCACTTGCTGAAGAGCAAAATGGGGGACAGGATAAGACAGTAGAGAGAGTTCACAGAAAATTGCAAGTATGAAGGGGGCCAATATTACCTCCAGCGATCTCTTTGAGATCAGCAGAATTAGGATTTTGGCCAATAAGCCCCCTCATGAAGTTCATTACTTATTATTATTTGGGAAAGATGAAACTTAAAAGGTTTTGAAATAAAGAGAGCTTGCTGCACAGCTTGCCATTAAAATCTACCATGAAATCAGGTGCATACCTTCCTCTGTGTAAGAAATAGAAATTGTTGTACACACTGGAAAAAAAATTTCAGAACTCCAAACTCTTGGTAGAGCCAGGTGCCTTTTCTGAGAAACAAGTGTGGACCACTTTGAAAAGAGTTGACCTCAGAAAATCACTTAATGTCTATCATGCTAATGGTTGCTGCATCAAAATGCCAGTTTTTCTCCATATGAAACAGAGATTCATTACCAAGGTTATTTTTGCATGTTAGTCTCAAAGCTATGGTCTCTGTAAAAAGTATAAGAGCTCTAATACACCAGGACACTGCTATTGTGCTTTGGGTGTTTTGCTTTTGTGAAATCAGAAATGAAATAGGATCATTATTTATACATATTATATAATAGGTAATATGTTTACCTAATATGCATAATAGGTCTGGAGAGTGAAGACTGGGCATGCAAGGGTGAGCAACACATACAAAATTTAGAAAGGTAAGAAGATAAAGGGAATTTTGTGATTTTTCGTTGTTGAAGATGGGAAGGGGGAGTGAGCGATTGTGATTATACACTTCCGTGGGTTCTTGCAGAAAGAAGGGTACCTAGTGAGCAATTGCGATCTAATGGTGTGTGTGGTTTACTGTAAAGACAACCTGAGGAAAAGAGTGTAATGCTTAATCCACAAATTAGAACCATCAACGCGTGGAAAATAGTATTGCTAGGGCAAAAATATCCCATTCAAACTCTTTTCTCCATTACCCATGTTATGGAATTCATTTGAAGTGTGGATCCAAACACAGCAAACGAATAAGTAAACCAGAAAGTTCAAGGGAAAAAAAATCTATCCCAGATTCTAATCTACCCGGAAAAATTTTAATCTTGGAACTGAAGGGTCTACTCTAACTTCTTCAGGTAATCTGTGTCTATTCTTTTCCAGGCTTTACTATTTTTGAAAACAACCTTGGTGATATAGGCCTCGGATGATGGGAGATCCAATCAGAGAAGCTTAAGCACCACTCGCCTCTGAGTCAGCCAATGAGAGGCCAGCAACGGTGAGCTACAGCCATTGGTCCGGAATTCAAGCTGGTTTTCCGGGCTGAAGAAGTCAGTGCCTTCCTGGATGTTTAGCCTTGGTAAAAACTGACGGTATTAGGTTTGATTATTTGCCTGCTCTTTGCTTCTTTGCTTGATTGGTTGTATGTTTCTAATGGTGGTGTTTACCTGGGGCTGATATACAAAATGCCAGAGGTCCCTTTACTTGAAAGACACGTACATAATGTCTCACACTTCTGGAGGCCGGAAGTCCAAATCAAGATGTCAGCTGGTTTGGTTCCTCAGACTGCTGAGAAGGAAGCCTCTGTTCCAGGACTCTGTCCTTGGCTTGTGAAGATGGCAGAGAAACCCCTCTATCTGTTCACAGTTTTCTCCCTATATGACGGTCTCTGTGTCCATACTTCCCCTTTTATATGGATACAGGTCATTTTGTATTAAGGATCATCCTAATGGAGGCAGTTTAACTTGATTTCCCAGGAGAGATCCTATCTCTGTATACAATCACATGTCAGGTATTTGGGTTTAGCACATCAACATAGGAATTTAGGGAGAGAGTATTCAACCCACAGAAGACATGAATTTTGAGTTATAGGTGAGCATATCTCTTGACTCTTCAATTATATTAAGAGAACACTGGTTCTCTTCACCTATAAATACTGGTTTGATGTTTACGATGTGGTATAGTTACAGTTTTTGAACTCTTCCAACACATGTAAGCATAGATTATTGATGGAAAATCTTACTTAAACAGATATTTTTGATGAATGAATGCATTCAAAACCCTGAGAAATCTGGAAAAAATGTAATGTTTTCATAATTGTGTATCATTTAGCGATCACTGCATTGCAAATTACTTCAACACTTAGTGGATTAAAGCAGCAATTATTTATTATTTCTCATGTATCTATGGGTCAGCTGAATGCTTCTGCTGACCTGGGTGGTATTTCTCAGGATTTTCGTGTAGCCCTTCTCTCTTTATTCATCGTCCCTGGTAGAGTTCATATCACATCACTTCCAAATTAGCAATGCATAGATAGGACTTTTCTCTGTGTGCTAAAATTGATGTTTCATTTTAAGTAACGTTTTGTAGATACTTAGATTAAAAATAGAAAGAGAGGGCTTCCCTGGCAGTGCAGTGGTTGAGAGTCCACCTGCCGATGCAGGGGTGACGGGTTCGTGCCCCGGTCCGGGAAGATCCCACATGCTGTGGAGTGGCTGGGCCCGGAGCCATGGCCACTGAGCCTGCATGTCCAGAGCCTGTGCTCCACAACGAGAGAGGCCAAAACAGTGAGAGGCCCGCACACCGCAAAAAAAAAAAAAAAAAAAAAAAAAAATAGAGAACATTCGTGACTGCTTAAGGGAAAATAAGGTGAACCCTCTCATGTAATTTTCCTCAACTATTTGAACAGTGAATAGTTTTATTTATTTTAAAAATGTTCCTGACTTTCCACCTAGGTGAAGGGGGAAGAAACTCTTTCATTGTAGTCCCTATAAATGCATTGTGATTTGCTGAACAATGTTTGTTCAGTTTTGTTTGGTATTCCTTTTTTGCTTTTGAAAGAAATTGTAAATTTCCCTATTGATTAGGATGCTAAAACCTGAAAAGGATGTCACTCAGCTAAACAGTGAGACAAAATATGGACAACCTACAGAAATGAGAACTTTTCTTCAGGCCCTGAAAAAAGGGACTGCACCATCCTGGAGAGACAAAACAGCATCTTTTTTAATGTTTTCAGAAACCCACAAACTCAGGATTAAGAATCGGGCAAGGCAGAAAACTAGAGAGAGCTTAACCACTCTGAGTTGTGTGGCTATGAAGGGGGCCATTGCCTGATCGAGGAGGACTGTAAAGGCCTTTTTTCCTTTGGTCCAGTGTATTGATAGAACTCGATTGGGCCAGTACCCCCCAAGAACTGTCCTTGTGGACATCAGACTAAGGATTTATGATAAATGAGCCACCGGAATGGGAATATTATTTATTTATATTCTTGAACATGGTATGAATCTTATGAAAATATTTCAGATAAAGAATTTGACTCTCAAGGAGACCAAGGAAAACTACCACCAAAGTATCCGCAGGTAAATCCCGCAGGTACCTCAGGATGATCTTACACACCTGGAACAAAATTTCGGATGACAAGAGAGCTCTAGGTAAAGCTCAAGGGCGACTGACACACAGGAAATC